>NW_027396687.1:0-105398 GCF_047715775.1 Aspergillus undulatus
ACTTTGTAAGTTGTATTGGACCACCCTATCGCCACATCAAGTGGTTAGTAATCAGTTACCAGGTACTTTATAAAGATAGATACCGTGATATTAGATTCCCCATTTGGACTTGATTCGACAGGATCGTCGAACTCAAATAAATCCTGCTGAGTACTCATGGTAAAAAAATAATCAGTTGGAAACCAGTTAGAAAACACTTGTAATATTAAGTGCTTTACGAAATAAAAAGCGAAATTGAAATTCAGAAAAATGGTTTCGTATGAAAGAAGGTCGCGTGTCACGTTCTTGCTGATTAATAGACTTGGCGGTCATGTGAAGGGGATGAGTGTCACGCGTCCACGTTTTTGAGGTGGCGTGACCTGTGTACACATGCCGTTTAGGGGGAAGTATGCAACGTAGGATTATTCAGAACACATTATGTACATTAAATAACAAATTTAAAAATTCCATCTATGCAGTATGTGACCACCCAACTCCTGGCTGCAACGCATCACCCACCACCCCGCGCGCCTCCACTCACCCCCAACCACTCCGGTATATCCAAAAATGCAATGCAACAGAGCTATTCAATAACCCAAGAGACATGGAAGCAAGGAAATCCTGATAGAGCCCATCCTAGCACCTCAATTGAGGGCCGGTCATAGGACACAGCCGCTTAGTGGTGGAAGTCTTGAGAGTTGAAGGGCTTAAAGTCCTTAACAATGTTGCTGTACTTGCCCTTGAGAGCAGAGTCGTGAGAAGCAGCCCTCGCCTTAGCAGCACGAACATCACGCTTGGAGCTGGACCCGCTCATAGAGACAGTATCCGAGTTCTCCAGATGACGATCACAAGTCCCGCCAGGAATAATCTGCTCCCCGGCCTTATCCTGCAGCAGGGTATACTGGTTCTGAATGTTCGCATAGTTTGGCTGCACACCAGGGAACCCCCCAGGAACAACTTTATCATAGATCCCGACAACCGTATTCTGCGCCACGTTCTCAACCTGGTTGGATTGCGCGTAGTTATCCGGAACGTTGGAGTCAGCGTTGTACGCGTCCTCCCATTCCTGGGATGAGGAGAGCGCGCCGTCGCCGTAGGCGCCGAGGAGGTCGAGACTGTGGCCGGTTTCGTGGAGCGCCACATCGAGGTTGCTGCTGGTTGTTCCGGAGAAGGCGATGTTGCCGTTGCTGTTGAAGGCCCAGTTGTTTCCGGGGATGGTGAGAATGTGACGAACCCAGCTGCGCATGCGTACGGGGACGCGCCCGAATGTGTCGACGAGGGTTTCGAAGGAGTCGGAGGAGTCTTTGTGGCGGCAGAAGGACCAGCCATCTTGGCACTGTAAGTAGAATGGTTAGATGATGGCTTTGTGCGAGGGCCGGGGAAATGGTTGGTTGGCAGGGAGGTAGACTTACGTCGTCGAAGAAGATATCGTACACCTCAAAGTCGGTGGGGTTCAGGCCCTGGGACTCGGCGATGCTCTTGCAGTCGGCGGGGATGAGGCCATCCTCCCACTTGCCCCAGTAGGGACCCCCGTTGGAGGGGAGGTTGGCGACGTTGCCATCAAGGAGGTAGTCAAGGTTGTCGGTCAGGGCAGGCTTGTCAAGCTGCGCGTTTGTAATGGCAGCAAGGGCGGCAGCCAAGAAGACGGACTTGTTCATAGTCATTGTGATGGTGTATATAGAAGAAAAGAATAAACAGATAGGAATGATTAGACTAGCTGTACTGCCGTAAGGATGATTGGAAAGCTTGATGATGTGGTCGTCAATTAGGCAAGGACCTTGGGGGGGTTATATAGTATTGCCGAGATTGCATCTACAGGATCCCCATCCTTCACCTTCACGCCAGCAGTGTTACCGCTGTCCACTCCAGACTGCAGTCAGCCTTCCGCGCCCAAAGCCTTATGCACCCGCAATACAATACGCTCCACACGAATCAGATCTGCAGAAGGGTGCTGCGCCCTCGGCCCCCAGATCTTGGCAGCAAGCCTGTAATCAAAGGGCCCGACGATGTAACTCGACTTGCTCGAACCAGAAACTACGGGGCCGATCCTTCAGGAACAAACCGGTGCCAGCCAAACAGGGCACAGTCATGCACAGCCTGTTTCGGCAGCTGAGTTGCGCACTAGGGGGAGCTAAGACCGATGAAGAGCCTTAGTCGGGGGGATCCGTTAGAGTCCCTGGTTTTATTAATAGGCATTTTTGCCAGGGCGCAGCACAAAGCTCTTACGAACCTGACAAGCCCCATTGTGTTTGGGCGAAGCAGGGTGTTTGTTGTATTGAGGTGGTACCACTCGCGATTGTTTCTAGGGTTTGGGGCTCTCACTCTCAGGGCTGAGTCTGTGTGGATGTTTGTGGAGCCCTTTGAAGAGGAGTGCCTTGCAGAAAGTCACATCCGGGGCACACCGAGGGAAGCGACGTCTTGTGAGAGACGGGTGCATGGGTGTACGTAGTCAATTTTTCACAAGACAGGAAGCCCAATAGGCCTGATCCCGGACCTGCATGGCTAAGAGTAAGCAGTGCCATATTGCGGCTGACCTGTGGGGTACGCACGGCGGGGATCGTCCTACCTACGGCTCTGGGCGGGACTCAGATCGCCTCTACACTCGGCAAGGAATCGGAGATAAAGTGCTCGACTCTAGGGTCGTGCTGATTGTATGCAAAATCAGAGATACGGTGGGGAGAGGCCGGTTTCAAGAGCTTTCCACAACAGAATACTCAGTTGCCCTCGCGCTTTGCGATCTATTTCACGGAACTCACCCCGAAGGTTTCATCGTGACGGCGCACATATGACCCGATGGGACGCCTGACTCTTGGACATGAGGTTTCGGTCCATTTCAGGGGCTTCTGCACTGCATTGCTAGTCGGTCTGGTTGTTGATGGTGCATAACGGCCCCCACGTGTTGGCTTGCAATAAAGTCGCTTGGAGTGGTCATGCGAAAGATACTGTACTGTTGACACTCCATACCGACGAGTCTTTGAATCTGTTCAGTAAATTCATCAGAGCAGGACTTTTTGAGGAACCAAAATTTCCTTAATGACATACAAACACTGTACCCGGGTCTTTAGCCGCGTCGAGTCGCACATAGCCTTATTGTATTACTACATCTTCTGAGGACCCCGCTCCCTTCACATTCTCGATCACATCACGATAGTCGTGGTTAGTTGGATTGAGATGAAACGCAATGAAAAGTCCCGGAATGCAACCGTTACCCTCCGAGACATGGCTGTGTTAAGGCATCCGGATCCTGTGACCGAGGCTCCTCCACCCTGCTGCTATTCATGGAGATCTGCGCCAGTTTCCTTCACGAGTCAGGATGTGACGGACTCAGCCCTGAGAGCATGATGCGGAACTGGCCGTAGAGAATTTGCTAAGTTTTCTCCAAGGGTGTAGGTTGGCCTGAAAATAGCTTAGCAAAGGGGCTGAAGCAGCGGAACCAGTGTTTTCTTCTGTAGACAGGAACCAAGTGGGACTCTCATCAAACGATGTGGTATTTGTGTGGACAAGTCGTCTTCAGCCGCAAATGCTTCGTTTCCACTTTTTGTTCAATAATTGGCGGAAGCGGTTGGGTATGGGGGTCATCGTGGAGTATTTGCCAGGGCTGAGCTTTTCGCGCGGAAATTTACGAGCTCAACAATATCTACTAGCAAATCCAGCTTCGATTGGGGTATGCTTAATGAGGATATATTAAGAACCGGGAAGTCATTGTTCTCTTTGTTCCCTTCAACATCACACTCAAACACGCTCAAAAACAGCCAATCTCGTCAACCTCAAGATATTCAACCACAACATCTTCTCTCTACCACCTTACCTACCTCATTTACCCACCGCAAATATCCAAAATGCGCTCCAACACCCTCCTCTTCGGCTTCAGCCTCCTAACCGGCGTCCTCGCCGCCGACAAAGTCGTCACAATGTACATCCCCGACAACGAAGACGGCCAAGCCCTGGCCGGAAAAGTCATTGGATCCGTACGTCCACGCAACCCAACTGTAGTCGCAAGTCAATACTGACCCTAACATTCGCACCAGAACTCCGACACAACAACTTACTCCATCGGCTGCGCCGACTCCGTCACCGAAAGCTGCGAAGTTCCCAGCGGCGCAACATTCGTTCAGGCTCCTTCCTCAATTACAATTATTGCTGCTGAGGCGGAACAGTGAGCCTCCCCTTCTCTCCGCTCCCCATCCCCTCCATTTTCACCATAAAATGCGAACTCGGTGAATTGCAAGGTCGCTAACGTGATTTGCTTTTCTCTAGAACCGGCACCGTAGCCTGCTCGTATGATGACAAAATCGCAACCTGCTCGCTTGGTATTGACGGCGAGTGGCTGGCTACATCTACGGACTCCGTCCTGTCCTACGAGGTTACAGTTACCGCTACCGAGACCGGATCTAGTTCGAAGCCACCCTTTGGAAACGAATCTGCGTCGCCTACGCCTACGACTATGACGAGCTCCACTACCAAGGACGGCAGCGCCCAGGCCACCAAGACTGACGACACCGGTGCCGAGGAGACGGATGGGCCTGACAACGGTGCGATGGGTAGGATGAGTGGGATGTCCGGGGCTGCGGCTGCGGTTGTGCTTGGGGTTGCTGTTGCTATGGTTTAGACTGAATTGAATAGATTCGATTTGGAGCTGTGCGTTGTGATTGCATACTTTTCGGACTGAAGCGTTGGCGTTTCATAGCATTGATACTCGATTGTACATAGAGCATGGACAAGCGCGTCTTTCCCCTATTATTGAATAAGAGCTTGAATGGCTACCTGATACTTACTTATAGTCCCTAAAGAATTCTCTTCTAGAAGGGCTAGGCGGGAAGGGAAAGACGTGTCCCTACCATACTGAAATTTCCCAGGTAAACCGAGAATATCAGAATTCACACCCAACTCTTCACCGGGCGAGATCTATATTCCTGCACCACTCACAGACCTCCCACGGCTATGATCCCCGTCAAATGTACCTGCAAGCAGGTTAGGGCACCCCCACGTCGAACGTGCGGGGTCAATGCTTATCACCGGGATGCCTCCCGATACACTGGAAACCAAGAAGTCACCCCCATAACATAAAAGAGCATAGGAACTACTTATCCTAAATCTCATACAGAATCGACCGTCTTCTTCTTTAAACACCAAAATGCCGATCAAACGCACCCTAAACGTCGTCGGCGCACACTGCGCCGGCGAAGTCTGCGACGTAATAGTCGGCGGCGTCCTAGACGCGCCCCGCTGCAACAACATGTACGAAAAAATGGTGCATTTCCGGGACAACCGTGACGAAATCCGACAGTTGCTTCTCAACGAGCCCCGCGGCCGACCCGCCATGTGCACGAACCTTGTCCTTCCTCCTTGCAACCCAGCCGCGGACGTAGGCTTCATCATTATGGAGAGCGAGGATTACCCGCCTATGTCCGGGGGAAACACCATTGCGACTGCGACGGTGCTGCTTGAGACGGGGATGGTTAAGATGAAAGATGGCGTTACGGAGGTGAGGCTTGATACGCCTGCGGGGCTGGTGAGAGTTAGTGCAGAATGTGATGTTGAGAGTGGGAAATGTAAGAGTGTGGCGTTTGATAATGTGCCTGCTTTTGTGTTCAAACTCGATTTTGAAGTTGATGTTCCTGGGTTGGGTGGGCTCAAGGTGGATATTGCATGGGGCGGGATGATATATGTGCTCGTTGATGTTGCGCAGGTTGGGCTCTCGATTGAGAATCGGCATGGGCCGCGGTTGATTGAGATTGGGGAGAGGATTAAGAGGGCTGTGCAGGAGGTTTATAACCCCGTTCACCCGGGGAATGACGCGATCAGGGGTGTTACCATTCTGGAGTTTACGGAGCCCATGCGGGAGGGCCCTGACGGGGACAAGGTCGCAGTTAACACGGTGGTCGTCTCTCCAGGGAGGTTTGATCGATGCCCGTGTGGTACTGGCAGCTGTGCCAGGATGGCAGTTTTGCATGCGAGGGGGCAGTTGGGCGTTGGCGAGGTGTTCCAGCATCGCAGTATTATTGGGAGTACCTTTGACTGCCACATCCGCGGGACGACGAAGGTGGGAGATTACGATGCTGTGCTTCCAACTGTAAAAGGGAGTGCTTGGATAACGGGGTACAAACAGATGGTCTTGGATTCGACTGATCCGTTCCCGTTGGGCTTTAGGGTTGGGGATCAGTGGCATGTCAGCTCATAAGTCTCGTATCTCAACGATGAAGCCTAGATACGGAAAGGCCAATACGGCACATAACGTCTTCTACCTATCGTTCTCAACAGCTGAAGCTATAGGCCTTAGAGCTCACGATCTCACTCGAAAAACAACCCCCCACTAGCATTAACAACCTGTCCCGTAACCCAGCGACTCCCCTCCTCAACCAAAAACCCAACTACATTGGCAACATCCTCCACCTCTGCAACCCTCGGCGCAGCTGGCGTCCCCTTAATAGTCGGCTCCCATTCCTTCTGCACCCCCGGATCCTGAATACTCCTCGCCCACAACTCCGTATTCACTGGGCCGGGCCGCACACAGTTGACCGTCGCGTTATACTTATGTCCCAACTCCCGCGCAAAAGACCTCGTCACACTCTCGATGGACCCCTTGGCTGCTACATACGCAAGCGATCCTGTATGGCCATCGACGGCGTAGGAGCTAGATATATTCACGATGCGCGGAGCCGGTCCGAAATGCGGCGCTGCCTCCTTTATCAGGAAGACCGGAAATCGCAAGTTTGTATTGAGTTGACTCTCCCAGTTCTCCAGCGTCATTTCTTCCAACGCGTAGTCTTCTCTCGCGCCGGCGTTATTGACGATGATATCGATTTTCCCCCACCGTGACACCGCAGCCTCGACGATGGCTTTTGGTGCTTTGGGATCCGTCCCGCTTGCTTCCACTATGAATGCATCCACCTTGCTTTCCTCCTCAGGCTGAGTCCGTATCTGAGATGCGACTTTCTCAGCAGGAGCGGGGGATGAGTTATACGTAACAAGGACGTTTGCCCCGCGGCGGGCGAGATCAAGGGCGATTCCTTTGCCGATGCCGCGAGATCCACCGGTGACAATTGCGTTTTTGCCTTCAAGTGATCTGGACGCCATATTTCGTGCAGTGATCAAAGCACAATTGCAGAAGTGCTTGCGATAGCCGTGATCATATAGTTGCGGAAGGTTGGTCAACGCCAGTCGCTGATATAGCGGGGGTTCTCCAACTGACGGGTCTCGGATGCATCCCCGGCTGCCCTGTGCCATCGGCAAGGATGCCGATTCCCACCGTGATAACGAAGCCGAGACCCCGCTGCAGAAAGTCGCTTCGATCCTACCATATGGTACAAGTGGCACGGTACCCGATCGGTTAAGGGCAAGACAGAATTGAATGTCATTGTCCACTATCACGGGAATTGGACCATATTGAATATTGACGACTGAACCACTCTTCATCCAGATGACGTTGCGGGCACCGAATTTTCCTGTTTGCAGCATTCCGGACATCCATATCACTGCCAGTCCAGACCTCCCTCGTATCCTTAGAGATAAGCCGTATGTTGATTCTCGGACAAGGCCAAAAACAACACTCCCAAGCCTCGTCCCAAACCCTCGGCTCGTCTCTGCAAACCACATCAAAGTGTATCCAGCTGTCTAAAATTCCTCAGGTCTTCACTTTCATAGCGAAGCCACACATAACTGTACCGGCGCTCGATGCCAAGCCGGCGAATGCGTGGTTGTAGTAGTCCCACTGACGTGGTAGTTTTCGCACTTTCACTCTCCGCGACTGTGGCTGTCGTCGTGGTGTCGCCGGATCCGACGCCAACACAAATACACGTATCAAGCCCGAGATTTGCGCTGTCGAAGCCAATGTAGTGATTCTATTTGCCGAACTATGCGATGCCAGTCTCTGCATCCTTTCTATCGGGACTCCTGCGGGAGGGATTGATTTGCCTCGCCCTGCGTCGAATTTGTTAGCTTACCTCTGCGGCAGTAATCCCGTACTTATTCTCAATGCCCTCATACTACGTAGTAATACCTAGTGCAATCGGCCACCGTGCTGGGCATCAATGGAGAGGATGTCGCGTCTGCGGTGGAAGTGCTGGTTGGTGTGGCGGAGATGGCGGAATCAGGCACTCCGATGCAGACATCGTAGCCTGCGGGAGAAAAGGGGCTTAGTGATGGATCATTGGAAGGCGAGGAGGAGCATCACTTTGAGCGCACCTAGCTGAAGGCTGGAGCAATTTGAACCGACGGCGGGATTCCATCTAAGCTTATGTTAGGAACCCGTATCTTGTATCAGAGAACGAGGGAGTGGTAGGAGCACATACATGTAGAATTGGTCTAGTGTGAAATTCCCAAAGTTGCTAACGATGCCCGCGCAGCTATGCTCTTTTTAGACAGTATAGCACGTGTCACCTGTATCATGATCAATGTTTCTTCTTTTTCTTTACTTAATTTTCATTTGAACAAGGTATTTGTCTGATGCCACTTACAGTTGGTGGCGATGCCTGTTTCCGTGGAAAGAAACGACCTTGTGGGAGAGGGCGTGATAACAGGCGTTGAGGATGTCAGCCCTACATCCCAGTAGGCCGGCGAGCACGTGGCTGGGAAAGTGGTGGATGACGGCATAGTCGCGTTGATGGAGGGGCTGCAGTACTCCAAGAGTCGGTCCCGAGAGCAACGGAATGACTTGCACATTCCAGTTAGTTGTGAAATTGGTGCTGATGACGTCCCACACAGCGGATCCTGGTGAACTATGGAGGGTTAGCGATCCGGAAAAGATGCACTGGAATGGGCAACCAGGGACGTGAAGAAAGGCAGTAAACTGCGCTCGTGTCTCCGGCCAGACGGACATTCAAGACATTCGGGCATAGTGTATTTTGTAGATAACTAGATATGCACTAAACCGGGATAAGAGTAATAATGCAATACCCACTCACGTAGTCTCAAACCGTCCAATGACTTTGATGACTTTTTCTTGCAAGACCCTATGGGGAGAACAGCGACGGCGACGACGAGGGCTCTGAAAATACAAACAAGCATTGATAGGGCTCGGTTATTATACGATCGTGTGGATTATTAACATATTAGCACTATGACACCCACCACAACTGTAGCCAAAATAGGGTAGTGTCCGAGTACGCTCATTCAGGGTTGGTGGGCTCGAGGCCTTACCAAACATGGGGCTCGGTCCTTGGCCAGTAAGTGGTAGTTGGTAAACCGTGTCTAAACCGTAGATATTATAATGTACTCAATGAAAGCTTATCCTCGCACCAACCCTGTCATTATCGCAGATCATCGGGGCGACCCTGGCATAGGTATCCACTTGCCTGCACTTGGGATGATGCCACGCGGCTTGGGATCTTCCGGCCTTTGACTTGTCCAGCAATAGCTTATCAGATGGGCAGAAGAGAGCCATTAGGAACAAAAAGGTGTTAGAGAAGCTTACTGTGGGAAGCAGTTTATGATTGCTGCACTTTGGATCCCCCGCCAATATCGCTGTTCTCTTGCTTGCGATTGGGCAGCCTGCATATTCACCTTGCACTCGAAGCGCATGCCAGACTTATAATACTGGACTCGATAGATACGGCGTACTCTTGACAATAGTACCTAGTTCTTGTTTCAGGTAGCTCCAGACGACTCCGATTTATGAGCGACCACCACTGTCCAACCCCCTCCAGATCCACACCGTTGCAAGGAAGCCCCGCGCCGCCTATCATACAGAGCTTCAAATTTAGCTATGATATCACTTCTCTTGGAGACCCGTGTGCACGTACTGGACCTCGCACAGAACTAGACTACATCAGACAAAGTGTATCTACTCCAGCGTTCCTGTGGGCTCGGATCCTGACGTCAGTGACCTATTAGGGCAAGCCCAGCTGGCTGTGTACGTTGAAAGATCAGGGACAGGGATTCTAGGGGCGCAATGCTGAGCACCTGAGCAACCAGGACTTGATCATAAAGGGAATCCAGATCCCCTCTTCCATCCTAATGCCTCAGAAACCACCGACGCACCAGCTCTTTGCCTGTTTGTACACTTTCCCCCAACCTTTACAGAACACATCAGTACCCTAACTTATCATAGGAACGGCATATCCGGACCTCCCTACATCCTATCTATCCCCGTCACCCTCCTACGGCCCAGAAGATCTCCGGACTTGCTTGCTCACAACAACGCTTTACCCCCCAACCCAAGAAATCCATTGAACATGCCGAACAACACCACCGACGAGGGTAACGGCAGCCTAATAGTCGGCATGATTATACTCGGAACCCGCGTCTGCGTCATGATATACTGCGGCATCCGGCAAGCGCTTGACCCAGTGCCGCAAAAACGTCCGGTTCGGAAATGTCTCACGACCAACGCAGTTATTTACGGCAGCTCAGGGCCCGGAATCTCGATAGCTCTGGCACGTCTCTCGGTCGAAGGATGGGTTGCTGGCGACGGAGGAGGGGTCTTGTTTCTGAGATCGTATCTGCGGGCATGCCTGAAGCTGGTTTTGGTTGGTGGTAATGTATGAGCACACTCTTCATGCTGTTTGGGCCGTAGAGACTATGTTCACAGATATAGAGAGAGTCTGCGTATCGGATCTACTCTGATTGGAAAAGACTACCCTGTAAAAACTGTGAAAATTGCGGCGAAGACCAAGTTGGCCAGGAAGACCACACATGATGGCACACTTTTGTGTTTTCTATATAAATTTATCGACTTTTGATAAACTTGTCTAGGACGAGCACGAGGATTACACCTAACCCGCAATTCTGCCACCTTAGGACCGCCCCTCGTAAAAACCAAATGTATACACCGGTCCGCCCAACATAGGCTGACTTCCACCGGCGGATCGACCAAGCTCATACAGACTCCTGCCTGGTCGATGTTTCGGTCTCTCGCGCCGGCATAGCAGACTGCTGCATCTGAAGCCCCCATTTACCCTCACCTATACGCTTGCCAGCAAACTTGACCAAAAGACCAACCGTGACAGGCCCGATAATGGTATTGAGCAATATTGCCCACACTCCAGTGATGAAGCCCTCCTCAGATAGGTATGACGTCTCATTATATCCGATCTCGATAATCAAAAGTCCGATTTCGCCCCGCGCGACCATTGCCGAACCCAAGAGTAGAGCCGAGAGCCAGATTGTGGCCTCGTCTCGACTTTCGGTATTCCCTTCACCTGCCGGAGCCCGATCCTTTTTCTCATTGTGACTCCTCCCGCGAGTCTTCTGCTGTCTCCTGCGCAAGCAACCACAGCCCCATAATAGTATCCATATTCCGACAACGAGCTGTAGAATTAGCCGTTAGCAATCCATGATTTTTGACACAAATGAGGGGCTTAAAGTCTGTACCTTGCCAAAAACCATCAACAGAGTATAAACAACACCCCTCCATATCCTCTTCCCAGTCCAAAGTTGCACGAACGGGATCGCAAAGCCAATACTCGCAAAGAACAGAGGCTCCATAAGGTACTTCTGTACATCCACTAGATATCGCTCAAAAGTATGCACGAAAGTAGGGCTCCTGTCCTCATTCTCCTCCCCCTCCTCTCGACTCATAACGACAAACGGCCCCTCGGGATGCTTGCTCGGTAAATATGTGAGAAATGTACCAGCCAAGAATGCACCGAAGAGAACGGATGTCCCTGCATATGCAGCAATGGCGATAAATGCGCACAGGGACAGAGTCATCAGGATGATGTTGGAGATGTGGTCGAATCGCGCAAAGTGGTATTCGATATAGCGCCGGAATATTGGCGCAAAGAACCATTTTGTTACGATTGGGGTCACGATTGCCATTGCGATTGAAGCGACAATGGGACGTCCGATGAGCCAACCCAAGTTTACGTCGCCGCCTCCTTGTAGACTTCCGAGGTTTCCAATAACACTGTGAGGATGTGTTGTTAGTAACGAGTTTCCGCTCGCGAGAAACAACTGAATGCGCTCAGCGAAAGCCGGGCCGGGGTAGAGGATATGGAGTCTCCAGATTACAAACCTTGCCATGACAAGTCCGACCACATCGTCAATAACAGCTGCGCTAACCAGAACAGAGCCGACTCGAGTCTGTGCGAGGTCTACAGTGCTGGAAGCTGAAGAAATCACCGCAAACGTCGTACCTAAGTACTGTGAGCACACAGCCGACAGGATCCTTGAAACAGTGAATGAAATGAGCTCCAGCTTACCAAGAGAGGTTGCAGACAGCGCTGCCCCGATGATAAAAGTTTCCACAGCACCTAAAGAAATAAGCTTCACGTTCGCGGGCATGTTGAGACATACGCAGGTTAAGCCTCACCATATCCAAACCCAAGATAGAGAAGCAGGTAAGAAAGGCCGACGGGAAAACAAACCCCCGTGGCTGCAGCGAGCATACTAAGCACCAAGTTCGCCTTTAGAAGATCGAGGCGAGCGCTAAGACCGCCTACATAGTGAAGACACGGTCAGTGTCATTGGAGGGACGAAGTAAGTATCAAATGATCCGAGTACCTTCAAAGATTATTAGAATCAAGCCAACATAGCCGAGCGCAAGGAATGTATCCTGCCAATGCATTTCGAGGATGTCAGCGAGAGGTTTCCCGTAGATGATGCCAACCGCGATATGGCCGATGATGCCGGCGCGGATAATCTTGGCTGACGCCCATTCTGCCAAGGAGAGAATGAAAAAGAACGAAATGATGATTAAGATTTGTACAACTGCATCCGGGTTAGAAGCTGAATATGAGATTGACCAGATGGGTAGCAGGTAGACATACTTCCTGGCTCGTGGTAAGGGAGAAAACCGCCCGCCATGGCAAAAGGATGATGTATGGTTCATGCAGAAGCGAAGAGGCAACAGAATTTTTTTAACGTCAACCTGCAGGATCTTATCACGTGTTCCCGGTGTATTATCGCCCTAACTATGAACTCAATGCTACAGAAACAGAGTTTCATTCGTCTGGGGTCTCCAGTCTGGAGCATGGTTGAGAGCAGCGGTTGGCAGGGCCCTTGATCCACCTCCCTTGGCATTATATAATCTGGAATGACGCCACGGTAGCTTACTTCTGGAAAATGGATACTAGATAGTATAGTCAACTATGTCCTAATTCTAACTCTCTTCTACTGTTTTACTCGTATCCTCTAGCATCTCGGTCGAATGCAGTTGATGTTTATAAAGCTGGTTGTCATAACCTGACAGAGTAACTGGACTGAAGCCAGCATTACAACTGCCAGTGCAGAGGCGGTGCCGGATGCGAATCTGCATTGTTCTGCGATATAATTTCCTTCTCCCCTGAGATGTGAATCCTCAAATCTCGCGAAATGTGGCTGACTACCCGAGCGCCGCGACAAACCTTGGATTTTTGCATCATTCACACCCTTAGCAGAGCATTGCTGTGTTAAGTCGATACTCATCGCCACTGAGGCTCTACGTGTCGGATACTACGGTAGATTGGCCCCCCCCCCACCATCAATGGCTGCTTTGTGCGTGGTTTACCCATGCTCGTAGGCGATTCCGTGCTACAATATATATTTACAATGCACCTCTCCCGAGAAGAGAGTCCAACATCAAAAGAGTTAGCTGCACAATCGTCCTCATTAGCGTCAGTTGGACAGGAGGTCACTTCGTATTCGATGAGTCAGGTCAAGCGACCATCACATCGCAAACTATAACGTTCTCTTCAATTCATTGCTGCATTTCTAAAACTCTACTACAAGCACATGAACAGCACAGGTTTTCAATGAGTTACTGATGAACAAGGTACTCCAAGTGCGATCGTCTGTCCAATCGCGATCTGCATCTGCAAAAGTGCAGGGCGCCTTATGGGGCGTAAATAAACCAGTGGATCACTAGACGGAATAGCCGCCATCCACTACCAATGCCTCGCCATATACACAGCTGCTCATGGGCGAAGTCAGGAACGAAACCGCGTTTGCCACGTCTTCCACCCGCTCAATCTCGAACGGCAACATACCAGCCGCCAAGGCTGGACCAACAAACAGTGCATCACCGATATAGCTGTGTGGCAGTTAGCCGCGAATTTCCCCGGTGGCGGAGGGCTGGAAGGGTAAGTACTTACCCAGGACAAATGGCATTGATATGGATACCATGCTTGGCGTAGAACTTTGGCGTCCTACTAGGGCTAACCTATGTCGGCTGGGAAGGGTTGAAAGAGTGTGGCATACTATCTTGGTCATTCAATTATCGCTTGAAAATGTGCCGTTCGTCAGCACAGCCGTCTCCTTGGCTCACAAGGAGCGAAAGCAGGAGAGGGGCTGTGCACGGAAAACTCACCATGTTATACGCAGTAGCAGCAATTCGAGTACCCAGCGTGGTATGGCCGAACATAGACGAGATACTGACGATATCGTCCCTTTCACACCGCTGGCCTCATTGGCACTGTTCGTAGAGGACCGTCAGTTAACATCGTAGTATTGGAATGGAAGACGTCGGCCGTGAAACTCATATACCTGCTCCAATATCTACCCTATGGCAGAGTTCGCGGAAAGAAAAAACGCATGTCTGGTTCAGATAGATCACCTTCTGCCCTTGCTCCAGGGGCATCTCGTGAGTCACGCCTGGGGTATGGGCGATTCCGGCGCTGTGCACGGAGATCGCAATGCCCTTGAATCGGCCGACGGTGGCCTTGATAGGGGGCGAAGTTTGTTTTTCGATCGAGATATCTGCAACGATGCCTTCGATCTTTACATGGGGGAACTGGGCATTGAGCTTTGCTTGAGCAGCATTGAGGCGCTATGCGGTGATGTAGACCAGAGCGAGGCTTTCGCGGCCTGGACGAGAGTATACAGGGGCGGCGCTTTTGCCAGTTTCCTGTAAATGTTAAGCTTCCGCTTTCAGGTTCATTTGGTCCTCGCTCATTATTCGGTGAAGAGGAAAGGAGCCATACCTGATCCACCGCCGGTAGCCTGGCAAGGAAACTGGGAATGCGTAGGCGTTTCATGTGTCTGTAGAATGTAACAAAGAGTGTGGAGATGACCTGCAGAGTATTGCCTTGACCAGAGACTATTCATGCGTGGCTCAGGGAATGTGTTCAGGACGAAGCTGCCTAGAGAAAACGGAAATCGGGGTTTCATACGCATATGTTTCTTTGCGCGCAGGCAAATATGGAGGCCTATCATACAAACCCGCAGTAGCCCTACTACCCGAAGTATCACTCTGGACAGCCGGCTTCGGAGCTTTGCTTCGAGTTTGACTACGTCTGAATTGATATTACTTCCTTGTAGGAGGTCCAGTTTAAAACCGTGTCGGGTCGCGGTTGGGACGTCACCGTTTCAACGCATTGGCGGTGATGAAATATATTGTAACCAGTTTAAAATCAGGCTTAATCGCCAAAGAGGGGTAACAAACATCAGCAGCGCTCGAACTGTAGCGACAGCGAGCTCGTGCAGGAACTAGGGGAGGCGTGGCGGCCGTTTTCCTATCCCCAAGCGCCTATCGTGCCACTTCATGCAGCGCAGATTACCAGGGTCGGGCGTCGGACATCACTCTTCTCCGCTCTATTGGCATCGCACAAAATTTGTTTTTCCTGATTTGGGACGATGGGAGGACCAAAAATCGCCGCTATCAATCCCAACCAATGCAAAAATATGTCATCCGTGGGTATGCCACAGATGTGGTCCCCGATAGCGAGCAGCGAATCAGGACGCAGACATTGATCCTAATGGTGCTCGTATCGACTGTCTCGTTGCATTGATAAACTAACTTACAATGCAGATACTGCAGGAATCAACTAGCGAAAATCGGGGATGCGGCAAGAGAGGTCCAACGGTTCGAGTGTCGGGGGCCTTGCCGCGATCTGCAGAGCCGTATCCCTCCATCACG
This sequence comes from Aspergillus undulatus, assembly GCF_047715775.1. Taxonomy (NCBI): domain Eukaryota; kingdom Fungi; phylum Ascomycota; class Eurotiomycetes; order Eurotiales; family Aspergillaceae; genus Aspergillus; species Aspergillus undulatus. The sequence continues at coordinate 15,752 of NW_027396687.1, forward strand.
CCGTCCCAAATGGGCGGGACGTGTACGACGCTACCAAACGATGGAGAGAGCACGAGGCAGCAGCGAGCCCGAGGAACCGGATTTCGCAGCGTCCTCGAAGCCCACGAATCCCCGAACTACAACGTCGCAATTTGCCCAGGCCAAGTCCGGGCTCTCGTTGATCTCCTTCAATACATAGGCCATGACATTACCCCTCATGGACCGGGTCTGATTTTGAATCAGGCTCAATGGACACGCGGTATGTTTTCAACTGCCCCAGCCTCTTGTAACGCGGTCGAGAGAGGAGCACGACCTGGCGATTGGGCCTGCTTGGCATTGCTGATGCAGTCATGTATGAGAGTCTTAATCATAAAGCACGAAGGAAGAGATTACGTAGCTGACGTTGTCGGGCCTTGTCAAACTCATTCATTTGAATGTATTTAGATTTAAATGCACGTATTGCTAGAATGGGATGTATCGGTATAGGGAACAATCCCTCAGGGAATTTTCGACGAAATGACCCACAGCATCAGGAGAGGAACCACAAGAAGGACAAGGATATCACTCCAAAGGCAACTCCGCACGATAGCCACGCAGTTCTTCTCCGCTTTTTCACCATTTGTTCCAGGCGCTTGGAGGCAAGTCTCGCTCGAGTTGGCATTGGAAGATAGTCCAACGTAGGACCGGCATCCTGGAAGGTCATGATGTAATAGCATGCAGAGGTTGCAGTGTACTTCGCGAAATAGCGCAACCAGAACCAGCCAGTCCAAGTTTCCAGGGCTATTGTGCGTGCGAGCACATAGGACTCGGCGCACCTTCGCCGAAGCCTGGCCATGTGTGCTGCTGTGGAATCTCTCAGCCCAGCGCTTATCTCCGCTTCTGTGTGTTTGGTTTGCGGCGTGTTCAGTCGGCGCAGAGTGTTGGCAAGAATGGCTGCGCTTTCCAGACACAGATTACCACCCTCAGCAAGGTAAGGCGACATCTAGATCGATGTTACCAGGAGCCCAGGGCATGGTAAGGGAAAGCAGGAGAATGCTTACTTTGAACACATTATCACCAATGCAAACAATGCGGCCGAGAGTTGTGGTCTGAACTATCCCCTCATATATCGGAACAGACGAGATGGATTCAGTTATCTCCCAAAAAGCCCGGAACTTGAGAGTGCCATCTAGGGTATGCTCTTCCAAGGCCTCCAATCTTGTCATCACTTCCTCCTGAGACCATTTGGGCACATTTGGATGAGCATAAGTCCTGTCGAGCTTGATAAGAGCAGACCAATTGACGCTGTTGTCCTTGTTTGGAATGACAATCCAGACAACGTGCTTGTAGAAAGTGCCATAAATTCCGTTCATCCTGATCATCTCGGCCAAGGATTCGACCGGCTGGGTGATCCCAAGGATACACATGTAGTCGACAGTCATATGTTCAGGACTTGGTTCAGAAAGTTGGGGCTCGGCCAGCCGCCACATCTCGGCACGAGTGATGCCATGGACTCCGTCGGCGCCAACGACAATATCCCCGGTATACTGGGCTCCTTCAGCGGTCGTGACAGATAAGGGCCCGTCTGAACAGCCGGTGCGAGTGATGGAAAGAACCTTCGAACCGACCTTAATTTTGGATTGGTCCTTCAGGCTATCGTAGAGACATCGGAGAAGAACGGTGCGTCTTATCATAAAGAGCGGATATCCAAGCCTGGCATGATTGAGTTAGTGTTGTTCCATAAGAAAGGAGGATTTTCATAAAGCCATTACATTGATGTATACAAATGGGAAGGGTATACCCATGTAAAACCATCAGGAAGACGTGCCCTAATGAATTCCGTGGCTGTCATCCATTGCTCCAGGTGCTCGTAGACTCCAACCTGTTCGAGGATACGACAGCCATTTGCCTGTAGGCCGACTGAGCCTCCGAAATTCGCTAGGATATCGTGGTGCTTCTCCAACAGGACAAAGTTAATGCCTGCGTGCTCCAGAAAATGGGCGAGTGCAAGGCCAGTGATGCCCCCCCCAATGATAATGATACGCAGGCCTGAATCTTTGCTGGAAATGCTCATGATGCCCACGAGAAGGTCGAAAATGAATCAGTCTTGATTCAGTGGAATGTTGGGGGATTCAACTGGAAACCCACATTGTCATCCTTAAATTGACGGACAGCGAGCCCCCTGGAGAATATTCCTAGTAGGTCGGCATTGGAAGATCCGAAAGCAGGCCATTCCCGTTACGCACGGCCTGATGTCGTATACTCAAGGCCATGGATGGAGAGCAGGGGGTATAATACGGCCTTGATGCAGGTCAACGCTGAAATTATAATCCGGCCTGCTTGAAGGGAACCGTTTTGGTCTTCGTGCGTACCTGCTTCGGTCTTTGCTCCTCGAGGGATCTCGATCCTTGCGTCGGCGAGGTATTGAGTTCCCCGGCCTCGCCAAATCACTGAATGTGTCTGCGTGCGGTTCGCCGATGGTCGGAAATTCCACTGTAGAAATACATGAGGAGCAGTGTCCGCGCTGTCTTATCATTGGAAGATCTCCCAGGGTTCATGGTACGCTACTGCTCGATCACTACTACTGTTTCTACTCTCGATTGCGCCTTACAAGTTCATTGATCCACACCGTCTCTTGCCTTTCGTCTCCAGCGTCATGACAGCTGAGCCCATTGCTATTATCGGAACCAGCTGCCGATTCCCAGGGCAGTCTACCACCCCTTCTCGTCTTTGGGATCTGCTCAAGGAGCCCCGCGATGTCGCGTCAGTGCCCCCTGCCAGTCGATGGGATGCCTCTTCCTTTTACCATGAGGATCCCACATACCCGGGGACATTGAACGCGAAGGAGGGCTACTTCCTTACAGAGGACCCACGCTATTTCGATGCCGCCTTCTTTAACATCTCCTCTACCGAGGCGGCCTCGATCGACCCGCAACAACGACAACTGCTTGAGACTGTATTTGAGTCTCTGGAAGCTGCTGGTCAGCGCATAGACCAGCTCAAGGGTTCATCTACCGGAGTATTCTGTGGCCAAATGGGGACGGATTGGCCCGACTTCTTTGCAACAGACCATCAATCCGTTCCAAGCCACGCGGCAACGGGCTCAGCGCGCAGCATCCTCGCAAACCGAGTGTCTTACTTTTTCGACTGGCATGGCCCATCATTGGTAGTCGACACTGCCTGCTCGTCTAGCATGGTTGCTCTTCAACAGGCAGTAGTGGCTCTCCAGCAGCACGAGTGTCCCGTTGCTATTGCGGCCGGTACGAATCTAATACTCAGTCCCTCATTCTATATCGTTATCACAAAAATGACCATGTCATCCCCTGATGGGCGCGGCCGTATGTGGGACGCTGGAGCTAATGGATATGCCCGCGGCGAGGGTATTGCTTCTGTTGTTCTCAAACGACTGTCCGACGCAGTAGCTGACAATGATCCAATTGAGTGTGTCATAAGGGCCATCGGTGTCAATCAGGACGGCCACACACAGGGCCTCACAATCCCATCGGGTACTGCGCAACTGGACCTTATCAACAGCACATATGCTCGCGCTGGCCTCGATCCTCGCACCCCCCGAGATCGCTGTCAATTCTTTGAGGCTCACGGAACGGGAACAGTGGTCGGCGACCCTCAGGAAGCGTTTGCCATTCACCAGGCATTCTTCGGTGAAACCCCTCAAACTGACGAACAGCACAAGGTCGACGACACGGAAATTTTACATGTTGGGTCAATAAAAACCATCGTTGGTCACACTGAAGGCATGGCTGGCCTGGCTGGCATTATCAAAGCCTCATTGTCCATTCAAAACAAAATGATAACGCCAAACGCACTTTTCGAATCGCTGAATCCTGCCTTGAAAGCGTACACAAGGCATCTAAGAATCCCCACCGAGGCGATTCCGTGGCCATCGCTTCCGGAGGGGGTTCCTCGGCGGGTGTCGGTCAACTCGTTCGGCTTTGGCGGCACCAATGCACACGCAATCCTTGAGAGCTACGAGCCTAAAAAGCTATTGAACGGTGCTTCCAATGCCGCGTCTAACGGTGTCTCCAACGGTGTTTCCAACGGTGTTACCAACGGTGTTACCAATGGGGTCAACGGCCATACCCGCGCTACATCCATGCTGCTCCCATTTACCTTTTCCGCCGCGTCTGGCAAATCTCTGGTCGCTGTCCTGGAATCGTACGAACAATACCTCCGAGAGAACCCGGCTGTTTTCCCAATGGATCTTGCAGCTACTCTCCTCTGCCGCAAATCCGCTTTGAGGTACCGATTGGTGCTCTCTGCCACTGACAATGCGGCATTGCTCGCAAAGGTCACAGGTGCATTGCAAGCGGCAAGACGGAACGAGGCATTACCTTGCGTCACGGAGCGCAATCTAGGAGGCCAAAAGCGCATTGTTGGGGTATTTACCGGCCAGGGTGCCCAGTGGGCTCAAATGGGCTATGACCTGATTAGTTCCTCAGACAAGGCAATGGAATGGATGGGGGAGCTTCAGCATTCCCTGGACACTCTGTCAAACATACACCGACCCCATTTCTCCCTTCTAGAAGAACTCGAAAGCTCCTCTGCAGACCTTCAAAAGGCCCACCTGTCGCAACCACTGTGCACCGCTCTGCAGATTGTGCTTGTCCGCTTCCTCGCGTCCCTCGGAATTCAGTTCAGTGAGGTTATAGGCCATTCCTCCGGTGAGATTGCTGCTGCGTATGCGGCAGGCTTCTTGACGGCGCGTGATGCGATCAGAATTGCGTATCTACGGGGTCTTGTTGCTGCGCAGGCTTGTTCAGAGACTCATCAGCCGGGAGCGATGTTGGCGGCTGGGCTATCCCCGGAGGAAGCGGCGGAAGTGTGTAGAAGCGACGAGTTCAAAGGCCGCGTTGCATTGGCTGCAAGCAACGCTCCCGCGAGTGTCACCTTCTCTGGGGATGCAGATGCTGTTTCCCAGCTGGAGCAACAACTGAAGGAGAAGAAGACGTTTGCCCGGCTACTTCGTGTTGATACAGCCTATCACTCGCACCATATGCTTGCCTGTACTGCACCGTACAGGAAGGCCCTTAAGAACTGTCATATTGAAGTTCAGATTCCACAAACGGCGACCGAATGGTATTCGAGTGTGTATCCAGGGGTCAAAATCACACTGCCGGATCACGCAATCTCTCTAGGTTGTGAATACTGGATCGAAAACATGGTCAGCCGCGTTTCCTTCTGTGAAGCAGTCCAGGGCGTTGTGAGTGAGGGCTACAGTCCGGATGTGATGATTGAGGTTGGGCCCCATCCAGCTCTCAAAGGCCCCGTTCAACAGACACTCTCATCTGTCGTCTCTGGCGAGATGGAGATGCCGTACCTCGGGCTACTATCACGCGGGGGCAACGGAGTTGAAACGATGGCCCTTGCGATCGGGAGCTTATGGGGCTATCTTGGGCCCAGTGCAGTGGATGTTGCGAGCTACATCCGCCAATTCGACCCCTCGTTCAGACCGAAACCGATCAACGGACTTCCTAGTTACCCATTTCTTCACGAAAAGCCAACGGATTGTTTTAAGCGGCCGGTCAAGCAGCATCTACTGAGGCGAGGGGCTCCCAACCTGCTTCTTGGTTCCTTGGAGCCGAATGCTGGCGAGGATGAACTACGCTGGCACAATTATCTCAAGCACGACATACTTCCCTGGCTAAGTGACCATCGAGTACTGTCTCGTGCAGTCTTTCCAGCAACGGGTTACATCGCCATGGCTCTCGAAGCTGCCGGTATCCTCGCCAGTAAGAGATCTACCGCGATGCGTCTTGTCAAAATTCAAGACTTTGTAATATCGCAGGCAATCACGCTTCCCGAAGATGATCCTGTGGGGGTGGAGACGTTGTTCAGGTTATCTGGCATTCAAGAGCACAAATCAAGTCACACGACTACTGCGAGATTCGATATCGACGCTTGTACCGGGGAAACTTTACAGAATCGTGCCTCGGGTCAGTTGACTATTCTCTGGGGTGAGACAGATTCGGATATCCTGGCACCCAAGCCGCCGACGCCTCCGGGAATGCACACGCTCAGAACTGAGGACTTCTACTCTTTTCTGGCCGAGGTCGGGTATGAGTATCTTGGCGCCTTCCGCGGACTACAATCCATCGCCCGTCAAAAAGATCGGTCCATGGCAGAATTATCGAATAGTATTGCAATCGAGGAGGACGGCGGGAAGCTCAGCCCACTATTCCACCCCGTAGTGTTAGATACGACGCTTCAAGTCCTGCTTGCTGCTCTTGGTGCACCGGATGACGGCGAGATCTATACCCTACTGGTGCCTGTTCGCATCAAATCAGTTCTCATCAATCCCGCCTTCTGTGGTAGGGCCGGCGTCCGTGCCGCGGGTACTGTTCTATCGGCAACGGGAGCTACGGCAAAGCTTGATGCGGATGGCATATCCGGCGACTGTGATCTCTTCACTGAACAAGGGCACGGCTTGGTTCAGATGCAGGGCGTTGACATTGCACCGCTGTCGCAACCATTGCAGGAGCGGCGGCTGTTTTCCAAGCTCGTCAAGGGCCCGGCCTTCCCCAGTATGAGCTGGAACTTGCCACCTCGGTCAAAGGAAGTCTCTGACTATTTTGAATCCCTGGAGCGAATCGTGCTCCTTTACGTCAAGTTCGCGTATGAGCAATTGACGCCGGAAGACCGGCAAGGGCTGGACTGGCATCGCAGTACCGTCGTGGCGTGGATGGAGCGCGTCCTCTCGCTGACCCGCGAGGGAAAGCACCCCATTCTGCGCCCGGAGTGGCTTGACCACACCAGAGACGAGCTTGAGACGTTCCTTCAACCTATGTCACATCTTGCAGAGGCTCGAATGTCTGCCGTGGTATTTGCCAACGTGGTCCCTTTTCTCCGCGGCGAGAAGCTGCTGCTTGAAGAGGTGCGCAAAGACGATGTTCTCACCCGGTTCTATGAGGAAGACACGGGCATGCGCATGATGAATGACGTGCTTGGAGAGCTATGCAGTCAAATCACATTCCGTTATCCTCGAATGAAGATCCTGGAGATCGGGGCAGGTACAGGGTCAGCAACCCGCGCCGTGCTGAGCCGCATCGGGCACCGCTGTCACTCCTATACCTTTACAGATATCTCTGTCGCTTTCTTCGAGGACGCAAAAGCTAATCTGGAAGAGTATGAAGATCAGATGTTCTACAAAGCCATGGACATTGACCGGGATCCGATACCCCAAGGGTTCGAAGAGCATTCCTACGACCTCATTATCGCCTCCAATGTTCTACATGCGACCAAGTTTATGAAGGAGACAATGACCTCTGTGCGCCGCCTGCTTAAGCCTGGGGGTTACCTGGCAATCCAAGAAGTAACCAATCTCGATACCATCAGCACGAGCTGGTCGGTCTGTGGATTTGACGGTTGGTGGGCTGGCCACGAGGATGGACGCAAATGGGGTCCGATGCTCAGCCGGGATTCTTGGGATGAACTTCTTAAGGAGACGGGCTTTGGCGGTATTGATATCTATACCACGCCCGGCGACGACGAGAAGGTTTGTAGCACTTCAGTCATTATATCCCAGGCTGTCGACGATCGTCTAAGACTCCTTCGCGAGCCGATGAACTCTTGCGCCGAGTCTCTCTTGTTACCTTCACAACCAACCGACCTGGTTATACTTGGGGGAATGCTGGACTCGATCAAACCTCTTGTTTCTGGACTGTTTTCGCTGGTTGAGCCTCGCTTCACCCGCGTTATTCACGCTCCATCACTTGACTCCGCTGAGCTCGCAGGACTATCCGATACCAACGGACTCGCCATTCTCAGTTTTATTGACCTAGAAGGCTCATGGCTTACTGATCTCACCGAGGACCGGCTACGCTTTATGCAGCATCTAGTCGCCAGAGCCAAGTGCATGCTGTGGGTAACCATGGGTACGGAGACTGAATACCCTCACTATGGACTGAGCAAAGGATGGCTCAAGTCACTCGTCCAGGAGAATCCGAAGTCTTTGTACCAGTATCTGAATATTGCTGACCGCAAGGATGCATCCGCACCTCTTCTTGCCACTACTCTCATGCGACTTGTATATACGGATATACCGAATGATTTCATGCTGCCTACTCATGTTCACTCAACAGAGCTGGAACTCTCCTACAGTGACGGTATCTTACAGATTACCCGTTTACTTGACGATCCGGATGGCAACGACCGATATACGGCCGTTCGAACCAGGGTGACCAAGGATGTCGATCTCTACAAGACAAATGTCCGCGTGCTTCCATCGTCCGGTAGGCAGCATGTCATTCGGATGTCAACTCACAAGGAACGACCGACTTTAGGGAACGAGTTTGTCTCGCTAAGGCCTCGGTATTCGACGCTCGACCCACTGCCGGCAGAGAATGCGATTGCGCTCCACCTTGTACTAGGAGTGGACGCAAACACTGGCTCACGGCTGCTTGCTATCTCATCTGAGCACGGATATTCCATGCAGGTTCCGCGGGAATGGACCTGGGACGTCCCGACTTGTGTGTCGACCGAGCAGGAAGCTGCATTCCTTAGTAGAGCAGCCGAGATAATCATGGCAACCTTTGTGGCTGACCTGGCTGACACGAATTCATCGCTCCTTGTCCTCGGGTCGGGGTACTCAATGCGCAAAGCAATTACCAGGGCTGCTGCCGAGCGCAATGTTGCCCCGTTCTTTATTTCCACTCATGCCTCCGCCGTTGGCGAGGGCGTACATGGCGTTCCCGCCGGCGCTTCGGCGCAATTCCTGAAACGCACCCTACCACGAGATGTATCGGTCGCTGTTCGTCTAGGACCGGAAGGAGACTATGGGCTGCTGGCTTCTCACACTGAGTTAGCCCTGCCAGGAATCCAGTGCCTCGTTCCCCAGAAAACTGTCCAGCAGCTCAGACCTATCCGCAACGCCAACACTCTGAGTTTCGGCGAGCAACTCATTGCCAGACTCAAACAATCCGCCTCATGCATCATCGACAACGCAGCTAACGGAAGCACCCTGGAGATGATTGCCTGCCGTGATCTTTCAACGCAGCGTGCGGCCTTTGGCGCGCTCGTCGACTGGACACAGTGTAGCACCGTCCCCACCCAGATCGAGCCCGCAATCTCTCTTGTCAACCTTTCCAAGGATAAGACTTACCTCCTAGCCGGCCTCACGGGTGATTTCGGGCAGTCGCTCTCTGAGTGGATGGTCAGCAAAGGTGCCCGTTATATAGTCCTGGCCAGCCGAACGCCCAAGGTCGACGCACGGTGGATCGAGATAATGGCCCAACGCGGTGCTTATATTGTCCCAATATCCATGTAAGCAGACATATAACCATTGAATAAGCGCAACAAGCTGACTTGCAATCCAGGGACCTCACGGATAGATCATCGGTGTTGAACGCCTACAGCCAGATTCAAGCCAATCTCCCACCCATTGGCGGCATCGTCAACGGCGCCCTCATCCTCGAGGACAGCGAGTTCCTGCAAACAACAGCCGAAACAATCAAGCGAAACCTAGGCCCCAAGGTGGACGGAACCCTTCTCCTCGATGAGCTCTCAGGCCGCAACGTCGACCTCCAATTCTTCATCCTTTTCGGGTCCCTCACCGGCATCGGTGGAAACTGGAGCCAATCCGCCTACTCCGCTGCAACCTGCTTCCAAGCAAGTCTCATTCACAACCGGCGCTCACGCGGTCTGGTCGGAAGTATCATACACCTGGGCGTCGTGAGTGGAATGGGAATCATCGCCCGCATGGGCACCGACATGATCAACCACGTCCGAGCCACAACGGGCTCGTACCTACTCTCGGAACGCGATGTTGACCGGATGTTCGCTGAGGCAATCCTAGCCGGGGATCCTGCGTCTGGCCGCAACCCGGAAATCATCAACGGCGTCGAGCCCTACCGTACAGATGGTACCAACAACGGCGAAGACCTCGCTCGATTCCAGAAGCCCATTCTCTGGGACTACGTCGACTACCGTGCCAACGCTAACAAAGATCATGTTGGCGGCCTCGGTAAGGCTGCTAGTTCAGTAAGGGCTCAACTCAAATCCGCCACGACGCGTGAGGAAGTAGCGGCCATTATCGATGCGGCTATCAAGAACAAGGTCCGCAGCAAGTTTAGTCTTGCTGATGATTATCCGCTCTCGTCTGCGACTTACCTTCGGGATCTGGGAATGGACTCTCTTGTTGCGGTTGACTTGCGGAGGTGGTTTTTCAAGGAGTTGGGTGTTGAGATCCCGCTTATGGATTTCTTGAACGGGGGGTCAATTACGGAGCTGACAGGGCAGGTTGTGGATGGTTTATCGGATACATCTGTTCCAAACGGAGGGGATGGGGAGAAGATGGCAAATGGTGTAAACGGTGTAAAGCATTAGTTAGATAGTGTGGTGCCAGGCAATAGCTAATCGCTCATCATATGCTGTAATATTCGAATATATTGTCGGCGGCTGGTGAGTACTACTCGTCCTCCTCACATTCAAGCCCTGCGTCACGGTACGAGTATCAAAATCCGAACATAAAATCACCCGGACTTCACTTCCTCATACTGGGTGTCTTGGGGGATAAGGGCGCCCCTATGTCTAAAGTTAATACCAAACTCTGAGCCGGCCTTTCATGAGAGATTACTCTTAACCATTCCCTAAATCGTTATATATTATCAGCTCAGCTCCTTCGCTTGGACCTCGTTACATCTACAACTTACCGACGCTACTTCACAACGCTACCACCTACGCGCGAGTGAGAGTGAGAATGAGAATGAGAAACCAGAAACTCAATCAAACAGCAAAGTGTCCCAATGCAACGTCACCAGCTGGCAGAATTCGGGGTCGGTGTAAGGCCCAGACAAGATCGGCGTGTCCACTGCCCACGGGGCGCAGATGCCCACGTTCTTGACAGCATACTTGCAGGGAAGTGACTCACAGCACCTGGCGAGGCCGGTCAAGCTTCAATCGAGCTTGACTTTTGTCATGAAACTCTCCTTACGAGGAAGGAAGCTCATTACTCAGCCCGTTTTGCGCGCCTTGCTGCGCTTGGAGGACTGTGCTGAGTCCGCGGGTCGACACTACATGCTAGGTACCAGTCGCAAAGACCTTAGGGACAAAGGTGACTAAATACAGTAATCTACTCCGTAACACTCGGGGATAATAAGTAGTGTTGGGGCGAAAGGTCGAATGAGCTAGAGCTGGTGGCCGTAGCAGAAGGCATAAATCGTATCTATATAATCTAGTGGTGTTCCAAATCCGCTTTGTTCTCTCCCCTTGTGGTTCGCCTCCACCGACTGTCCGTCAGTGAGTCCTGATACCATTCTCATCCATGACGAAGTCAGACGTGGCAGCTACGGCGTTTATCGTGGGCGACTTGGGTAGTCTTAATAGTAAGAGTACAGGAAGCTTTGGCGTACAACAAGAGGCATAGAGCTGGGGTATAGCCAAGCGTCTTACTATGGTTTACTACCGAATATCCTCCATAGACAGAGTTAGGTCTCACCAATAATTTCCCATGGCCATCTTATCCCCCGCAAACTGAGTGAACCGACCCCGCGGTCCGGCTCCGAGCCGTCCTGCTCCGTCTTGGCGCAGATCAAAGATAGCGAGAGATAGGTAGTGGGGAGTGGGCCGTCCTCGTGAATCTGACTCTAGGAGGAAAGTCCAAGTGTTTGAAATGATTGTGTGTTGGATACAGTAGGTCTCAGGTGTCGTTGTTGACCACAGCGTCGTGGCCTACGAGGTGTCTGTTTCCCCCTGCCGTGTACGGGAGCGGGCTGCGACGTTCCCGTCTATCGGAAGCGGTGGTCCGTTGTCCTTTGTGCTTTTTGTTTTGGTCTGTGGTTGGAATTATGAAGAGCTTACATCGCTGAGGTGTAGACAGCCTTTAGGTATACACTGGTTGATTCAGTCTGCATTTATTACTTCCTTGGTGCAGTTATATATATTTATCGACGCACTGGCCAACACAACCAAGTTTTCGCCTTTGGACCAGCTCAAAGCATTTGATGAAGATACGAACATGTTACATTATATAGAAACCACGGTATCATGCCGACACAGCCTCTCCTGGCACATTCCTGCCCTTATCCCGACGCAAGAACGAGAAGACCTCGCCCCAAAACGTAGTGACCGGCTCACGCAGTGACAAAGCCTCCTCATAAGCCGTAATCTGCGGCGCCTCCCAATAAAGATCCAGCTCGTGTGGTCGCAAAAGTCTGGTTTTCTTAAGCAGTTTCCACCCGGTATAGAGTACCGCGCCGACAATGATCATGGTGTAATGCGTGAAAAACGAGGTCACGTCCCATGGCGTGAAGCTTTCATAGCCGTAGCATGTCACGACCAGCACCATCCACACGAGGCCAATATACCCGCACCAGGGTTGGAAGTAGCCGGTATAAGGCAAAGTCGACCGGTCGAACCCCTGCGCGATACAAGCGCGATAAAACCAGATATACGTGACGCACATGACAATATAGTCGATAATCCCCGCCGCCGTCGTCAAATTGATCAGCCACGACAAAACCTGCGACGAATTACTGCTCAGCTGCAGGAATGAAAGACAGGCAATTAGCATTGTCACAGCGAAGCAGTAAATTGGAACCCCCTGCTTAGTGCACTTGGTAAAGATCCTCGGCGCGCGCCCATCAAGCGCAAGACCGTACAACGTCCTAGTTGCACAATACGTATACGTATTCCCGGCGGAGAAAATTGTTGTGACAAGAAGGGCATTTATAAGGTGCGGTAGGGCCTGGATTTCAAGGTTGCGCATGGCAATCACGTACGGGCTTGCTGCTGCCGTTCCGGAGCCCTCGCCCGTAACTGCTTGGACTAAGGTCGGGTCGTTGTACGCTACAACAATGCCGCTGCACAGGGCGCCGCCAATGAAGAATACGATGAAGCGGTAGTAGACTGTCTTGAAGGCTGTTTTGATGTAGGTGCGTGGGAATTTGGCTTCGGCTGCCACGACCGAGACGTATTCGGGGCCGACGCAGGTGAAGCATGCGGACCAGAGTGCTGCGAGGAAACCTTCGAAGCGGCCTAGGCTACCACTGGATGAGTGTGTTGCAAAGGAGCCCGGATCGTTCCAGTATCGGAAGCCGTATGTGTCGCTCTGGGGGTTGCCGCCGACCATCGTCACGAAGGTGAAGAAGAAGAGGATGAGGATAAGTACGACTTTTCCGCTGGACAGCCAGAATTCGGATTCGCCGTAGGCTTTGACGGCCAGGATATTAAGGAGTCTATACAAGAAACAATATTAGTGTTCAATGATCGTGCAAGCGACGTGTGAGAGAAGAGACTTGGTGCTGAGAATCATGGAGGGAGAGCCGGGGCGCCCATGGGGTTCTAGAGCCATAGCACAGGAGAGAGAAAGCTCACGCATAAAGCACAATGCAAGCCACAGAAACCGCTGCAATCGGTATATCATCCCTCCAAAACGAGAGCACGAGGTTCAGCGCCGTAATCTCAAAAGGCACGAGGAGGGCTTCATAGAAGTAGAAGTTCCATCCAGCCATGAACCCAAACGCCTCATCCACCCATTTGCCTGCGAGTCGGATAAACGAACCACTGAGAGGCATGTATATAGTCATTTCCGCAATGCAATTATTTACCAGGGACAACATGACACAGTAGATTGAGTAGGCTATCAGAAGACTGCCAGGTCCGCCCTGGCTCAGGCCCTCGCCGATACTGACGAAGAGGGCGGTGCCGATAGAGCCCCCGATGGCGATGAGTTGGATCTGGCGGTTTTCGAGTTGTCGATGGAGGCCGTTATGCTCTGTTCCGTGTTCGGCTACTGAGCCAGGCATGTCTGCTAGCAAGGAGGGCGCGGCGTTGTTGTCTTTGGTTGTCTTCTCGGGCTCCTTGCCCTGGATATCGGTATCTTGAGGTGGCGACATGTTGAGCAAATCTAAATAAAGAAGAAGGACTGCACTGTGCAGGAGACGATGTACAAAGAGATTAGTACAAGGGAAATGAGTGCTTTTATGTACACGACTCTGATATACAGATGTTCGAATGAGGGCTTGTGCATGCCAATCTATGATGAATGCGGGGAAGCTTTCGACCAGAGCGCTAGAAGCTCTCTAGTGATGATTTACGATATAATTCAGAGATGGCTATTGGACTTCTCGAAGCACCTGTTTCCCCAATGGCTCTAGGTCATGCGGGCAATGGCCCCCATACCCTTTCCCTATCTTTGCCGACGGACTCTGCGGGGATGGCTTTGAAGATAGGGTTAGTTGAAGATAGAATTGGAGTAGCTACATGACCTAAAGAGGATGATTGGATCTAACAGGGAGTCAGAGGTTTTTGAAACTGCCCTAGGGAAGGTTTCCACTGTGTCCGAGTTGAATTTGCGGGCTGTCCCTGTATGTCCAAGCGTAGTGATGGGGGTCATCCATCACTCCAGAGACTACAGGACTGAGGGATGGACACACATGACCCCCAAAGAGCTCGAGAGCCTCTGAGTCGACTAAGCGAAAGAAGTTCATCTATTCCTCGTGTTCAGATTCTTGTCACTCTACAGAGTATACGCTGTGGGGATGTTTCCCGCGGATAGCCCGCTGCGCCGCAGTATGGGCGGTACCCACGTACGTAAAATTATCATTGGCCTAGGGCTGCTGCCTATCATACTTATCTTTGCTATTGACCTGGGAAGCCCGAGACTAAGAGGCAAGTATGACGGCAGAACGGGTCCGGGGATGGATGCAGATCGGGGGACGGGAGGTGAGCCGTGAGCCGGGTCTCTATCTCCGCCACGGCCCCGGCTGGCAACATCTGAGCAAGCGCGCCCGGCTTCTGGCTTTTCGAGTTTGAGATGGCTGCCAGGCTGGTGAACCGTCCTTCCTTCGCTATCTCGCTGTGGCGTCGGGACAGCAAACGGCTCCGTGTAGGTCTTTGGTCTGGACAACCGTCAAGATGAGGTGTTGTAGATTCAAAGGCAGAGGATGAGTTTCCTATATCAAGGTCTCATGATCCACAGCCAGATACGACATCAGAACGACTATCTACAGCAAAGATATCTCAAGCAAAGAAGCTTATCACAACAAGTTCTCCATAACTTGTCTATACACACTCCAACATGTCATCACTGTGGAACTACCTTGGCGTGGGCTCCTCCGCAGCCAAGCCCGCCGACGACAAGAATGCGGTCAGGGCCCTGCCCTCCTCCTGGTACACCTCGCAGGAGATGTTCGAGCTCGAGCGCCGCGCCATCTTCTCCCGCAAGTGGCTCTTGACGACCCACAAGCTGCGCCTCCCCAACGCCGGCGACTGGCTTCGCTACGAGGTCTCCGGTTTCCAATTCATCCTCGTTAAAGACCGCCAGGGCGAGATTAATGCCTTCCACAACGTCTGTCGCCACCGCGCTTTTCCCGTCGTTACTGAAGAGGGTGGCACTGCCCGTATCTTCGCTTGCCGATACCATGGCTGGTCCTACGGTCTGAACGGCAAGCTGGCCAAGGCTCCTGGCTACCAGGACCTCGCCGGCTTTGACAAGAGCAAGAATGGCCTTCTCCCAATCCATGTGCACATCGATAACAATGGCTTCATCTGGGTGAACATGGACGCGAGCCCGGAGCCGGAGATCTCCTGGGAGCAGGACTTTGGCGGCATCGATATGCAGCCCCGGTTCCAGGGAATCAACTGGGACGAGTACGCCTTTGACCACACCTGGGAGATGGAGGGTCCCTACAACTGGAAGATTCTCGCAGACAACTACAACGAGTGCTACCACTGCGCGACAACGCACCCCGACATTCCCTCGATTGCAGACCTGAACACCTACTCGGTCGACACCAAGGACGCAGGCATCATCCACGACGCCCACTCCAAGCCGGAGCAGATTGCAGCGGGATTGAAGGTCGCAGCTACTTACTACTTCCCCAATGCATCGATGACCGTCTCCCCGCACTTCATCCTCATGCAGCGCTTCGTCCCCCTCGAGCCCGCAAAATCGATCATGAAGTACGAAGTCTTCCGCAACAAGAACTCCAGCGACGAGGACTTCAACATGATCGATTCCATCTACAAGAGAGTCATGTCCGAGGACAAGGACCTCTGCGCACAGGCCCAGAAGAATCTCAACACAGGCGTCTTCGTCAACGGCGAGCTCCACCCGACGATGGAGAAGGGACCGCTGTACTTCCAGAAGGTGGTGCGTGACCTGGTGACGGAGCACTTTGAGAAGGAGCAAATGGAGAAGCATGAGATCTGGCCGGCCAGACAGCGGGTGCCTAAGGAGGCCACTGCCAGCGCAAAGGATGAGCAGTTCTGCGCTAGCTTGAGCTGTAATCCTGAGGGCGGCGAGTGCTGCTCGAGCATTGGTGCACAGAGACCGGCTGCTATTGCTTGGTAGTCCGCGCAAAGTAGATCTAGATTTTGTTTTGTTAGCGTCTTGTTTTCTTCCCTACTCCTAGACTGGCAGTTTCACGAATAATGAGTCTTAGTTTGCTAATGACAAAATTATGCTTCTTGCTTACTGTCCTTATCTAGACTCGGACAATATCCGAGTTGTATGTGTAAGAGAGCGTCCCTATTGGTGGGGGGGAGCAGCCCTAGCTTCAGGTGGGGGGTGGCGCCTTCCCGATTGGGGGCGCAGATCCCGCCCCGTGACCCCGCAGATAGCAGCAGTTAGTCCAGTCTTCGAGTGCCAGTGGCAGGTGGCCCATGCGGAGGCCCAGTACCGTCATGTTGAAACCCCCTCCTTCCCTTCTATCTCCTTTTACCCTCCCATTGCTCGAGTTACACCTAGCTAGCGTCTTCGAAGCCTTCTCTGGTCGCGGATCACCCGCTGAACTCGTGTGTTTATTCTCACCGCATCTCTATCTCTTTCTCGCCACTTGCTAGCCCTCCTTGTGCCTGCTGTCTGTGAGACATGACCGATACGCGGCGGCGGCTACGCTCTAATCACGCCTGCATCAACTGCAGGAGGAAAAAGACACGGTGTCCTGGTGAGAAACCGGCTTGTTCGTGCTGTGTTCGTCTAAATCAGCAATGTTCCTATGCTGCGGCGGGCGGCTCAACGAGCGGTCTAAATGTATTCTTCCATTCATCCTAAAACTGAATGAAGGCAGCTGCTGATACATGCCACAGAAAGACCGACTCGCTGAGCTCGAAGAAAAAGTGAATCAGATACTGCGGGGTGCTGCCCAGTCAAATCACCATGAACAACAGCATCAGCAACAGCAGCAGCAAGTGATCGAAGATGCGCCCGATTTTCCAACGACAGGGTCGCATGGCGACGTGAACTACACTCAAGATAACGCCTTCTTTTCGATATTTGGGCTGGACGATGGTAGTCCGCAGGCTTCGTCACTTACTGTTACGAAGGCGATCGACCTCTACCTCGAATGCTGCCATCGACAGCCCGTTTGGTGTTTCAATATCAAGGAACTTGCGAATATCGAGTCCCATCCGGAGGAGCTTATCTGCAGTATTCTCGCCTTGACTTCGCGATTCTCACGAGAGGCAGAGCAGGGGCATCGGTATGCGGATAGTGCAAAGAGCTTGATCATGCTGCGGATTGCAAATGGGACTGTTGAACTCGCAACAATCGAAAGCCTCTGCCTCCTCGCTTACTCTTCATTCATCGGTAAGTGGTCGCTACCTTTACCGACCGAGTGACGCTGACTTTGCACAGACGGACAGTTGCAACTTGGACGTTTCTATTTAGGACTCGGATTGCAGCTATGTCGAGCAGCCATGCTAGACACTGAGGCAGCGTATGTACGTGAGGATCGGCAGGCAGAGCAAAAGAAACGCCTATTTTGGAGCCTTCAAATATTGGAACAGTCATACGGGCGACAAACGGGCCTCCTTAGCATTCCAACCGCGACATGGAGGCCACCGTACCTTTCTAGCGGTGGACCCATGGAGCAGGAAAAGAATAGCATACCGAATCCACCACCACCACCGAGAGATACTGTTGGATGCTCCTCACCAGATGATACTGGCATCTGGAGCATGTCAATTTACTTTGGCTGGGTATGGAGCAAAGTCCGGGCATACGTATCGCACTGCGCCAGCAATCGACTCACAGAGCCCTGGAGGCACGAGTCGATGTATTCTGTGGTGCTCTCCGACTTGACCGAGATCGAAAACAGCACCCCCCTATGTCACCGATATGAACATGTGCAGTTCTACCGAAGAACAGCAGAGGAGCTTGCCGTAAACCGAGCCTACTGGGTGCCTTGGGTGAAGCTGCAGTTCATGTACCATGCCACTCTCACCGTCCTCAACCATCCCTTCTTATACATCATCGCTTCACAGTACAACCCCAATCTTGCCATTCCCAATAGCTTCTGGCGCCGGTCGTCGGAACTCGTGCTTCTACACGCAACCTGGATAGTTCGCTTGATCGACATGGTTTCTGAGAAGAAACTCCGGCTGGCCGATCCATTCTTTGGCCATGTCGCTGCGATCGCAGCCAGTGTCCAGTTATACTATTGCTGCGCTGACGATCCCCGGCTAAAGTACAAGTCACGAGCAGATCTTGCGAAATGCAGTGATTTTCTTCGCAGCTTCGTTCCGCTTTCGCGTGCTTGCGAAGGCTTAGTAGGTACCACCTGCACAATGAAGCAACTCGATCTAACCCCTCATAGAGCCGAAAGTTGGATGAGCTCACCCGCATCGCATCTGGTTCCGATATACTGGATCTCGATGACTGGGTCCCGTCCAAGATTCGTCTAAATATTCCTCTAATGTGGGATATCCTACAATATAATGTCACTGACGAGTCGGGGCGAGAAACGTTGCTGCATCCTTCTCTCACACCTGCCTTCATCTCCACGCCAGCAAACGAGGCGTCCACTACTGTTGATATCATTGTTACAGCATCGCCCGAGGTCAGCGTCAATACAACCGATGGTGGCCAGGCTGTGCCTATGCCATTGTACCGAAGTCCCACAGCAGCCACTGCAGAGTCCCTTCGAAACACCTCGTTACGCGATCCACTCGTTGCTCCTGTTGACAGTCTTATGCTAAACACCCCATGGCTCTGGGCCGACTCAACGCAGTTTGGAAATATGGACGACGTCGAGTATCACAACTCGGCACCCGTTGTGGGAGACATCGAAGGCTCGGCTTGGTGGAATCTCGGAAATCTATAGAAATGATCCATGCGATACGTACGACTTGTCTAGAACGAACATGTTCTCATCTTCTCGCGAATCTCGGTGCTGAGACCAAAGCTCGTCAATTGCTAGGCAGAGACCAGAGAGTGCCCGGATGCCACGCCGCCATTACTCCTCCATAGCGACCATACCAAACCGAATCCACACGCGACAACTCCCACGCAGCGCCTCCGGTACTCAAACAGCCAACAACAGTATACCCAAACCTGGAGTGACCCAGAATATCTTCAACCGCTGGCGGAAAATGACGGTCCTAAGCAGCTTGAACGGGTCCATCGCGCTTTGTCCCCATGCACCCATTCTCCACGCAACCCACAGGTAGACGAAGATCACTGTTAACGATATCTAGGATCCCACTGCACCTACCCTGCTGCTGCGCGTGACGCCCGTCTCGCGGCCTTGATCAGTACACATTACGGTCCCACATATCCATTGCAACTGCGCAGTAGTTCTAACTAGCCAAGGTGAGGAGAAGAAAGGGGTCGGGCACCGCCCTCGCATCCCTTGAACGGATTCCGTGGAATCCCCAAGCCCTTTGCACAACGGAACCATTTTCCGCATTCCATAGTTAGTACCTGCTCACTGCACAAATTCCTACTCTATATGCGCTCAATGAGTCCCCATCGGCGGAGCGTAAGATGTCCCTTGAGTAGAATGCGGGGTATGCGAGCTCCAGCTTTAGCTAGTACAATCGGGGCAATGCAGACGAGATGCCTCGCTTTCCACAGCACGCTGCAGGGGCCAACGTGAGGACGTAATGTAGCTCAACGCGAGCTTACCCCGCAGATATGGGTTCTGCGCAGGTGTATTCTTAGCAACACCCAAACAGGAAGCCTGGAACTTTTGCCCTAATCGGGTATGGACTGGCTATCAGTTTAAAACAACTCTCTTGCGGGGTCCGGCTCACTTCCGACTTTTCCGCCACCCTTATCACTGTCCATGCACGCCGTATCTTCCGTATCTGGCTTGCTGGTCCATGAATCCTTCCAAACGGAGCCCTAGGAATCGGTTCGGAAGCGGTCTCTCACACGGAATGATGGAGGGATGCTGTCATGCAGCCCGGACACGGCCACGGACCCGTGGGCCACTGCGGGGTCTGGACCCTCCCTCTGTCTGATAGGCAGAGTATAGAGCTATAGCTATACTACAGATCTAGCTGCCAATGCCACAACAAAATGATTGATTGATTGAACGAATTAACGAGTGACGATCACAGAACTCCCACTTCTACAATGCCTCCTTCAGCTTCCTCCTCACCCTCACGCCCCGCCTCCCAGAACATCACCATAATCGGCGCAGGCATAGTCGGCACAAACCTCGCCGACGAACTCCTATCATCAGGATGGCCCGCATCAGCCATAACAGTCATCGAGCAAGGCCCGCTCTCCCTCTCCGGCGGGTCCACGTCGCACGCACCAGGCCTCGTCTTCCAAACGTCCCCGTCAAAAACAATGACCAAGTTCGCCTCATATACCGTGCAGAAACTCCTCTCGGTTGAAAAGGACGGGCAAGGGTGCTTTAATCAGCTTGGTGGGCTCGAGGTCGCGACGACGCCGGAGCGCGTAGAGGAGTTGAGGAGGAGACATGGCTGGGCGACGAGTTGGGGGGTTGATGCGAGGTTGATTTCGAAGGAGGAATGTCTGGCTTTATATCCGCATTTGAATAGGGATGTTGTTCTGGCGGGATTACATATTCCGAGTGATGGTCTTGCCCTCGCTGCTCGCGCGACGCAAATCTTGATCGAGCGGACGAGCGCAAAGGGGGTTACGTACCTCCCTCACACAAGGGTAACGGGCATAACGCAGGAAAACGGACGCGTAACAGGCGTCGAGACATCGGCCGGTCCCATCCACACGGACACGGTAATCTCCTGCGCTGGCTTCTGGGGCGTCGAGATCGGTGCGCTGGCTGGTGTCGATATCCCCCTCCTGCCACTTGCCCACCAGTACGCGAAAACGGGCCCCGTTGCGGCCCTCGCAAACCGCGACGTGAATAGCAGGATGAACGGGCTTAATGCGTCATTGCCTATTCTCCGCCACCAGGATCAAGACCTATACTACCGCGAACACGGCGATCGGTATGGAATCGGATACTACGGACACAAGCCCATGCCCGTTGTCGCGGGTGAACTTGGTCCCACGCCGAGGCAAGTCGACGAGAAGAATATGCCCTCGCGACTAGACTTCACGGAGATGGACTTCGCACCCGCATGGAAAGAAACGAAGAAACTTCTCCCCGCTCTGGCAGGAACCGAACTCGACGACGGCTTCAACGGCATCTTCTCATTCACACCAGACGGCGGGCCTTTATTGGGCGAAAGCCCAAATCTTGACGGGTTCTTCGTCGCCGAAGCAGTCTGGGTCACGCACAGCGCGGGCGTCGCGCGGGCAATGGCCCAAATTCTCACGAAGGGGTGGAGCGACATCGACGTTAGCGAGTGCGAGCTGTCGCGGTTTGAGAATGTGCAGTTGAATCGGGATTACGTGGCCGAGACGAGTCAGCAGAATTTCGTCGAGATTTATGATATCCTCCACCCTTTGCAGCCGCGTAGTTCGCCTAGGGGCTTGCGGACGAGTCCGTTCTATCACAGGCAGGTTGAGCTGGGGGCTGTCTTTTTCGAGACTGGGGGGTGGGAACGGCCGTTTTGGTATGAATCGAATAAGAGTCTCCTACAGTCCCTGCCGAGTGAGTGGAGGCCCGTCGAGCGCGATACATGGTCCAACAGATTCTACTCACCGATTACGGCCGTCGAGGCGTGGAAGACGAGGAATGCGGTCGCGCTGTATGATATGTCGTCTTTCCACCGTTTCCTTGTCTCAGGCCCTGGAGCGACAGCCCTTCTTCAGACGCTCACGACATCCGAGGTGGATGTGAAGCCTGGGACGATCGTGTATACTCTCCTCTTGAACGAGAACGCCGGTATAAGAAGCGATATCTTCGTTACGAGACTCGATAGGAATACATACCAGATTGGCGCAAACACAGCGACAGACCTTGCGTATCTTTCCCGACAAGCGCGGCACCTGTCTACCTCATCCTCTACCTCTACCAGCACCAGCAGCGTCCAAGTGACCGTCACCGACATAACAGGCGCAACATGCAGCCTAGCCCTCTGGGGCCCGCGCGCCCGCTCCGTCCTAACATCCGCCCGCGTATCGGCATCAACAACATCAAACACCAATCTACCATACATGCACGCACTTCCGACAACAATCGCCTCAATCCCGACCCTCCTCCTCCGAAAGTCCTACGTCGGCGAATACGGCTGGGAGATCCAGACGAGTGCCGAACACGGCCGTCGTCTCTGGGACGCCCTTT
This sequence comes from Aspergillus undulatus, assembly GCF_047715775.1. Classification (NCBI taxonomy): domain Eukaryota; kingdom Fungi; phylum Ascomycota; class Eurotiomycetes; order Eurotiales; family Aspergillaceae; genus Aspergillus; species Aspergillus undulatus. The sequence goes on from NW_027396687.1 coordinate 38,113, forward strand.
ACGCCGCGGGAAAACCGCACGGTCTTGTACCCGCTGGCCGGGCGGCGCTGAATGCGCTTAGGATCGAGAAGGGGTATCGCACGTATGGGGCTGATATTGGGACTGAGTATGATCCTTACGAAGCGGGGTTGGGCTTTGCTATTGACGGCGGGAAGAAAGACCATTTCGTGGGGAAGGGCGCGCTAGAGGGACGAAACAAACAGCCTCTCACAAGGCGTCTGCGATGTCTTACGATTGACGATGGAAAGTCAATGGTCATGGGGAAGGAGCCCGTTTTCATCAACAAGAAGCCGGTTGGGTATGTCACCACCGCGGCGTTTGGGTTTAGTGTGCGCAGGCCCGTGGTTTATGCGTGGCTTCCCGGGGGTGTAGGGGAGGGCGCGGGTGTCGAGATTGAATATTTCGGGAAGAGGGTTAGGGCGACGGTTGTGCCGGAGCCGGTGTTTGATCCGGATGGGAAGAGGCTACTCAGTGATGGAGAGGAGACAGATGGAGACGTGGGAGGGAAGATCAGGGCTGTTCTCTAGGGCAGTTAACTGGGTGGCGTTGAACAACTGTATATAGCGCATACTTTGTTGTTGTCCTCCTGTTTTACATACCTTTCGACTGCGAATGAAAGCTTTCTCAAAGCTTCTTGAAACAATCAACCCGGCGCCCCGATTTCTCTTTTACGCTTATACATCGTTAAGTCTCTGATAAAGATATAAGATTGTGCCGGGCCACAGAGCCACCTACCTACCTCTTAAAACTTCAGCCTTTAAACTCCCGCCCAGGCATTGCTAAACAATCTCCAATGAATAGACGGCCAGTATTTGAAAGACCACACGCGCAAACCCAACTTTAGCTACCCCGTCTTTCCCACCAGCATCAACGCCTCAGCAAGCGAACCTAAGTGACCAATGATCTCGGTGAAAAAGGTCTTTGAGCAATTGGACTAGAGGAGGTACGAACCAGCAAAGTAAAAAGAGCCATGTCTCCCCGCCTATAGCTCTAGATGCACACCCGTTGTGTAAAGTCTCCACCGGAAGAGAAATGCGTCTGTGCACTCCGTGTGCCTTTGCCGCAGCCCGGCGGCCATTTACCCAACCTCAGCCGATCGTCGCAATGATCCGGGGATAGCTAACGAAAACAATCATGGGCAAGAGCACGTGCTGATATAATGGCCATTTGTGTTCTGCTTTCTAATTCGACATGGTTCTGGACCGACGTTGTTGCTCCGGGGTAGCGGGATAGAACCTTCGTCTCGAGGGCTAGGACGGACGGATGGGGAAAGTGGTCAGGGTGGTGGCAAACCCAGCTTGGAGGCCTAGACCCTTGGTTCTACCCTCTTAGCAGGCTCTTGTGGTTTGTGCGCTTGGGGTTACCGTTGAAGCTTATTTTGCTCCAGGAGTTCTTTCTTCATGTTCATCTTTTCCTTCGTGATGCATGATCCTGCCCTGGGTACAATCCATTATTGTACTGTGGCCTCTCTTCTCAAGATATAGACGCTATGCCTGTAAGTTACGCTTCGTTTGACAGCCTACACCCACCGGGGGGGGGGGGGGAAATCAAAGTATGGAATGGCATACCTGGTAGTATGAGAAAGTGGCGTGGTCTAGCTCATCAGTTCCACGGCAGCTCAGCTCCAGCCCCAGCGAACCAAACAACCTTCAAACTCTCTATGTCCCGAATATAACATTTCGTTTCGCCACAAGTCAAAAGCCAAACCCTTCTTCAAGCGCAATCAATCTCACCTCCTACCCTCCTCCTCCTTCTCTTCATCCGATCCCCCAGATAAACCACCCCGATGCCTCTTGCACCCTCCTAAACCTAATGGCATGCATATCCCACTTCAATGCTCTCCGACTCCCCCAACCAACCCCTCTCCGAACCACTCCAATACGCATTTACCGCATTCGCCGCATTAACAGTCTACAACTCCGTTGAGCTGATCGTACTCACCCTCGCAACATTCAAGCGCTACCAGGGGCTATACTTCTGGTCGCTGCTGGTCTCGTCATGCAGTCTCATAACCAACACACTCGGCTTCGCGCTATTCTTCTTCGCGCCGATCTCCAACTATATCTGCGTTACGATTATCCTTGTGGGCTGGTATTGCATGGTTACGGGGCATAGTCTGGTGCTGTGGTCGAGGTTGCATCTTGTGCTGCAGAGCCCGAAGGTGTTGAGGGGGATACTATACCTCATTATTACGGACGCGGTATTGCTGCATATACCAGTGACAGTCCTCCTCTACGGCGCTGTCTCGCCCAACCCGGATATTGAGTCCAGGTTCGTAGTGGGGTACAACGTCATCGAGCGCATCCAGCTTATAATGTTCTGCCTGCAGGAATCGCTCCTGTCCGCAATCTATATCTGGGAGACGGCGAAACTCCTCCGGTTACGGCCGCAGCGCGCACACAGTGTTATCCTGGTTCAACTCATCGCGATCAATATTATCATATTGATTCTGGACGTCATTGTCGTCGTATTTCAGTACACGGGGCTCTTTGCGCTGCAGGTTGTTTTTAAGCCTGTGGCGTATAGTATCAAGTTGAGGCTTGAGTATGCGATTCTGGGGCGGTTGGTGCTTGTTGCGTCGGGAAGTGAAGGTGGGTCGAGTGCGCGCGTGTTTAGCGATGAGGTGCAGTGGCCGAGTGTGCCGAGTTGTGAGGATGAGGAGTGTCAGTTTCGGAATTCGAGTCCTAGGGCCGGGAATGGGTCGGGGGGTTCTTGACCTTTATGATTTAATCTTTTTTTCTTATATCCAATAACACTATTCCATTCTATTTTATTCAGTTCACGCCCAATTTTCAGCTCACTGCAGCCTTCGCTGGCAGTCGGCTAGACGATTGAGGGGAGGGTTTCCGACAGCCCTAAAGGGCAGTAAAAGCTCTCGACTTCGGGGAATGCATCCAGTGATACAGAAAAAGAAAATATACCATATAAAATTAGATAAGAGCGTACAAGGCATCAACAAAGCAGCTTCACGTACCTATTCGACGAGTTCCGTCAAAACGTAGTCCGTCAGCTGTCTCGTTAGCTTTTTCCCTAGCGAGCAGATTGTTTCTGGCATTTCTCTTGCGGTCCAGGGCTCGGTGCCCAGCTCGATAGCGGAACGAGCATTTGGTGGTTGGCAGACTTAAGTAGACTAATGTACACTCGATGAAAAGTACGGGTATTTCGGACAAGGTCGGACACAATATGTGTATTCATCTTGAATCTCATGCTAGGGGTTAATGTTTTCTCCGCATCAATCAACCCCAAAAGCAGGCGTTCAAGTTCCCATGCATACCCGTAAAAGAGCCCCCTTTATAAGCTGACCCTAGTGCCGCCTCATCGCGTATAGCGCTTTTCTGGCTGGGGTTAGCGTGACTAGGTTTGGCGTAGTGCGTCATGTGCTCGGGTAGTCTGGGTATTTCCTAAGTTTCGGTGTCGGAAGGCAAATGAGGTCTTCCTGTTAGGTAGGCTTTGGCTTTACGTCACCGTCGACTGCTCTGAACCTCAAAAGGAATGGTGCTTTACTTGGCTTACTTGTTCGCTCTATCGTCCTAGCCATTCATTCCTATTTACGAAGGCTCTTTTGTCTAGTCGATAACATGAATGTAGAAAAAAGTCTTGATATGTGACCAAAATATATATCTGCGCTCTCTCCGGCCGTTTATTGACCAAACCATGCCCTGACACACGGGCACATAATCGAACCCTGAGCGGCCAAGCTCTGATTTATGAAACACTGCCTGTATTTCTAATCTGTGCTTCGACATGGGACTTTTGACAAGTGGATCCTGACGTGACGGCCCGGCGATGCCCGGGTTAGCCCGCGACTGTGCACCCTAGTGATGTGTAAAATACCGTCCGAAAGGGACGTGCAAGCCAATCAGACAGTGATATAAATTACGGCGCCGTTATCAATTACGTGATAATAAGGTGGGGCAGCCAGGCTAATGAAATCCTTGCCTGCCTCTCTAGTGAGACGGGCTTCCTACCGCTCTATATCTCCCACAGCAGGGCCAGGAAGGATAGGGGCTGCACTCCCGCCGAGGTCGGTGGCTTCAGCTGACGACCTCACTGGCCGCGAGTTGAAGCTATCCTGACATCGCCAGTAGCGATCCGCAGCCGATATCACATTTCTGTAAGTATATCAAATGCTTAACCATGAAGGTCAAAAGCCTGTTTTTATAATATTTTTACTATTAGTACTATAAATAATACTATGATATAAGTATATTATTGATTCTAGATCCCTTTCCAGGGATATAAGTATAAAAAAGAGATATCTAAGGGTTTAACTGCTACAATAACAAGGCTAATATATAAGAGAAATTACCAGCTTTTCCTAATATAGTTAGTGACCCGTTTGTCTCCAAATAATAATGGACCGTCCGAAATCGTAAAAAACTGGTATTTGACTTCGTAATTTATCCAGCCCATCCCTAGTGCACCCCAAGAACCTCCATTGTGGACGACTTCAGTCGTGATCTGAACACTCAGGTTCCTCCGCCGACCTGAAGAGGCCTCTTTGTTATCGATGTGCCCTGCAAAACCGCAGACCGAAGAGAAAGAGCTGATAGCCGAAAGCGCCCGAACTTACGCCGCGACGCGGCCAGGGACAGACTATCTCTATAAGCCACGCTCATTATTGCCTGATCATGTGCAAGACAGCTAAACTGCTAGTGCGACGTTAGTGCGCCTCCTTCAGCCTGACGAGGGCAATCCCCCGCGTTCTGTGTTGGTCTTATTCTCGTTGCCGCTTCGTTCCCTGACAATTCCATCCTCCGGCCACTCGACGGCGGCAAAAACAGAGACAGAAACCAACAATTGTGACATTACGATAACGAGGTGAAAAAGAGAGGGAACAAATGCCGACAGCGAATCAAATGGACATTGAGGTGGACGAGGACATCGCCTCGCTAGCTGCCTCCATTGCGACGACGAGCTCAGGGACGTCGCTGGCCTCCAGCGTGCTACAGTACGAGTTCAAGTACGGCCGGCGATACCATGCATATCAGGCTGGGAGTTATGCGTTTCCCAACGACGAGCCTGAGCAGGACCGCCTGGACATGGTGCACCACGTCTACTACCGCGCGCTGCACGACAAACTCTTCCTCGCGCCCTTTGATCCAGACGGAAAACGGGTGTTCGATATCGGAACGGGGACTGGACTCTGGGCAATTCAGTTCGGCGACCAGTACCCACAAACAACGGAGATCCTCGGCGCGGATCTCAGCCCGATCCAGCCCAGTTGGGTTCCCCCGAATGTAAGGTTCGTTGTGGACGATGTCGAGAAGCCATGGGTTGTCTCGGAGCCGTATGACTTTATTCACTGTCGATATATGGCGGGGTCAATCAAGGACTGGCCGAGGCTCATCAAGCAGTGCTTTGATAATCTGAAACCCGGCGGGTGGCTCGAGCTGCAGGAGACGGCGAACAGGCTGTATTCGGAGGACGGTAGCCTGAAAGGGGATAGCTATATGGTGAAAATGATTGATGGACTGATTGAGGCGTGCGACAGGATTGGACGGACGATGGATCCTGCTCCGTCGATGGAGGGGTGGGTGCGCGAAGCTGGTTTTGACAAAGTCCTGGTGCAAAAGATCAAGCTCCCCGTTGGGGTCTGGCCAAAGGACGCGAGGCTCAAAGAGTGCGGGGCTCTACTGCGTCTTAATTTTATTGAAGGCGTTGAAGGGTTCACTGCTGCTCTGTTCGGAGAGGTTCTTGGTTGGGAGCGCGAAGAGATCAAGGCTTTGAATGCCGGAGTTCGTGCCGAGTCATTGCGCAATGACATCCACCCTATCTTTGACTTTCACGTTATCAGTGCCCAGAAGCCACTGTAGGCTGTGTGATTGGTGCCTTGCATGCGGCTGTTGGGCCTCCTGCAGGCGGTGCTGGCCAACTGGGCATATCGGAGGATTCATAAGGCTGATGTGACGAGATCAAGAGACGCATGCCTAGGGTTTGGCGCTTGCACATGGAACATGCATGAACTATCCAATGAATGTGGCTGATCTGGAGAAAACAAAGACATCCTTGAATCGACAACAAGAGGAGTTCTTGTCTAGTGTCACTTTCCTTTGTCTTCATGCAGCTTCGTTGTGAATTTGAGGTTTGAACCGCCTCAGTATAAATCAAATGAACCCCTCCACACAACTCGCTTTCTCTCCCCTCCCTCACACCTCTTACCTTTCCTAATTTCGACCCTTTTCCCACTCTGATCAAGCATTCGAGATGGGTGTACAAGGCTATCCAGATGCGCTCAGCGAAGAGGTGATTGAAGTCGTTCACGAAGAAGTCAAGCCCAAGGTCGAGAAGTCCGAGGACGACCAGCCACAGTTCAAAGGAGAATTCGTCGCTCTGAGCAAGGTAGACCCCGAGTTCGCTTCCGTAAGTCTTTGCAACATTTCTGCTCAAAAAGTACTGACCTCTTAGTTGTTTGCCAATGCTCCCTTCTCCTCTGGAGGCTTCTTCACGGGCGCCCCCTTCGAAGATCTCCGCACTCAGTATGTCGCGACCAAAAAAAAAACAAGGCTATGAAGCGACACTCACCCTCGGAACTAAAGGGTCTATTGGCAAGATTCGCACGCGCGATGGTTACAAGAATGAAACTCGCATCTATCGTCCCTCTTCAGTTCCGGATGGTGGAAGCCCCGTCATTGTTCTCATCTATGGCGGTGGCTATCATCTAGGGACCAACATGCAGCTTGTTCCATTCGCGCTAGCTTTGACGGCCATGTTCAATGCGACGACCATCACAGTATTTATAGATTGGCTCCCGGACACCCCTTCCCCCAGGCCCCCGAAGATATCTGGGACTCGGTCAAATGGGTCGCACAACATGCGACTCTGCTCGGTTCCGATCCCTCCAAGGGCTTCATCCTCGGCGGTGTTTCGGCCGGCAGACATCTCACGACCATCATTGCTCAGCTCGCTGCGAAAGAACAACTGCAGCCTCCTTTGACGGGACACTGGGTTCCCGTCCCCGTTCTTCTTGGAGTCGTCGACGAAGTTCCGCCGTGACGTTCCGGTGGGTGTTGGATGGTTGTTGGGACGTGACGTGAGCGAGGATGAAGTCGATAAGGCAGCCGGAGACGCACTCGGACTGATTAAGATCCAGACAAAGTAGGGCAGGTACAACAGCCGTGTGAACGTTGGGTTGCTCTTGCCTTCGAATGCTTCACATTGTTATGCAGCCGCTTTTTTCTCCCATGTACACCTTAGGAGATTCCATGTTTCTACCACAGATCAGTAGTTCCCACTGGGTTTGTTCTTTTCTCAAGCTCAGTGAGCTATGACTCAGGACCACGTTTCTCCAGTTTATTTTCGTAAACACGTAAAGTCCGCAACGAAGGATTCAGCCCGGGGCGGAGTTGGACGAATCTCGCTCCGACGTCACGAGATTCAGCGCCATGGCCGACCGGACTTCTTTAAACCCCGACTCTCTCTTCTCCTTCCTTCTAACCACCGATTACAACAATCATTTCCATCATGGACGATCCCAGCTATACGGCCGCCGCTTATGGCCGGGCTTGTGAGAGCTGTGCAAGGGCAAAGTGCAAGTGCCTGGTGACTGAAGCTGGGGGAAGCTGCGCGAGGTCTGTTGCCCACCTACTATTACCGCTCGTCGACCCACCCTGATACAACCGTACCAGATGGCTTACTGAGGATAGGTGCCTCCGACTAAATCGCGAATGCAAACCAGCGAGTCGAACTCGGAAAATGAATCCAGCTCGACGATCAGCTGCTGCAAAGACGGCGCAATTGGAGAGGAGGCTGGATGAGCTCACTACCCTGCTCCAGGCAAACACCCAACCCAAACCAATTCCCACGCCGGAGGCTACGTTATCCGATTCGGGCTTCAGCAGTGGCTCTCAGTCTCACGCGTCTGGAAGCGACCGTGGTAGACCGGTCGCGGTAGTCGGGGGAGTCGATAGCCACCCAACGTGCTCGGTGGCGGACGAGGCAATCCTGAGCGACTTCCGATCGCACAGGCTTCCATATTTACCGTTCATACACATTCCATGTGCAGCATACGCAGCCGAGATTAAACTGGAGTTCCCACTGCTCTGGCATTGCATGGTGACCTTGCACTGCAAGGATACAGTTCAGCGCGCTGCGCTGCACATCGAGTTCAAGACTATGGCGGCCCGGGCGCTGTTGGTTGACTGCCAGCGAAATTTTGATCTACTGCAAAGTCTTCTTGTATACTTGGGGTGGTATGTACCCACTGCATAATATTCATCCCGTGCTAAGTCTCCATAGGATTGGGTACGAGTGTCAGCCGCGAAAGATATCTTTGGGACCGTACATGCAGATGTTGACCGGCCTGGTCCTAGACATGGGTCTCAACAGACCTCCACCTCAGAATTCCGACATTCCCAGCGCGCAGTTCATCAGGACGGGCAGTGGCTCTTGCAGACCCTGGGTATCACTGGTTAGGACTATGGCCGAACGAAGAGCTGTCCTCGGCTGCTTCCTTGTCTGCTCCAAGTAAGCGACATGGTCCATTGGTTTTGAAAATGGCTGACATTCTAGTTTGGCTCAAACTCTTGGCCGGACCGATTCCATTCGGTGGACTCCCCATATGCAAGAGTGTCTCGATGTCTTGAATGAGAAAAAGGAGGTCCCTGGCGACGCCTTGCTGGTTCGCCTGGTTCGCGCGCAACTGGTCGTAGACAAGGTCGTCAAAGATCTTGGTCACGAAGGCGACAGGATAAATGAGCGAGGAAGTGGTAGAGCGCCCGTCTCGTTTTATATTCGCGGCCTGCATACCCAACTAGACGATGTCCGCAACTGGCTTCCTCCCGAGATACTCCATAAAAGTGAGCTCATCTAGTGGCCCAATAGACTCAGGACTAACAGCGACAGACGTCTTGCTTTTGCACTTATACCATGCCGAGACCACAATCTACGAAACGGCCATGGCCAAGTCAACCTCAACCGACGAGCTGGATCTGACTCGCCTCGACTACCTATACGCATGCCTTGACGCCATCCGAAAGCGATTCGATCTGCTTCTCAGCTTCACCCCTGCGGAGTTCGCCACTCTCCCCTCGACTGTGCTTTTTCCTACCGCGCACTCCCTGGTTGCCCTTCTTCGTCTGTCAACCTTTGAATACCCCGGCTGGGATCTAGTAGTTGTTCGTCAGACGGCGGACCTCCTCTCGCTTACCCAGCAAATAGCGGACAAGTTCTCACAGGTGGCTGGCGCAATCGGCATCAAGAACCCTGCGGATGGCAATATGACCGACTGTTTCACGCTGGCCGCCAAAATTATGTTGGGGCTGTGGGCTGGGTGGGCGTCTAAGCTGCCGGAATTGCCTACGCAAACAGATGCCGTGCCACCTATTCCTGAATATGATCAGAGCCTTGTCGATGCTTGGCTGGCAACCCAAGATTTGTCCTGGCTGTCGCAGTATCCGTCCTTCGGGTTTGCGGCGAATGCACAATTTTAGACTGTTTTGTTGGACTGCACTAGAATGGTTTGGACTTAAGAGTCAGGAGACGTGTTAATAATAAACACGCAATTCACGTTATTTAGGTCTGTTTTATAAACACAGGATTACGAGGCGGAGTTGAAGAGTCATCGCGGCTTTGGCCGAATCCCGCTCCGCTGGTTCGGACTTAACCAAGCCTCGCTGCACGTCGCCTTTTAACACCGCAGACCCCTAGACAATGGCTAGTCCCCTGCTTTAAAAGACTGGTCCAGATCCAGATTCAGATCTTGTCCTACGAGCCTCAAGTCTGTCTTCACTAACCCGAGTACCTCGACTTCGCCAACATGGACGAGAAGCACGATACCTCGCTGACCCAAACGCAAGTTCCTTCCAACACACACACAACAACCGAGCAGAACATGGATACCTCGTCATCGCCTTCAATGTCGCTCAAAGAACGGAACGCCGGAGACACAAGCTCCGTATCAAAACCTAAACCTGACGACTGGCAAACCTCTGGCGAAGCGGCGCCAGAGGAATGGATCGGCGGAATCCAGCTGTTTATGGTAGTCGCTGGAATCACTCTAGTTATATTCCTAATGTTACTGGACATGTCCATCATCGCGACGGTATGTTTTTCTTGACCGACCCAGTTTTGTGTTATCGGTTTGGGCTAATCATTGTCCTGGCACTCGGTAGGCCATCCCGAGAATCACAGACCAGTTCCACTCGCTTGAAGATGTTGCTTGGTATGGGAGTGCGTATACACTAGCCAGGTGAGTTGGCAACAGGAATGACTGGATTCGAGTCTATTAACATTGGTTAGTTGCGCCCTGCAACCGCTTACCGGCAAGTTCTACACCTTTTTCAAGTCCAAGGTACGTCCTCCTCCCCGTCTGCTTGCGCATATTTAACGACCGCAGTGGGTGTTCTTGAGCTTCTTCGCGGTCTTCGAACTGGGCTCAGTGATATGTGGCGTTGCCACATCATCCATGATGCTAATCATTGGGCGCGCTGTCGCCGGCATGGGAAGTTCCGGCATGATAAATGGCGCCTTGACAATTCTTGCTGGTGCTGTTCCAATGCATAAGCGACCAGGTACCTCCTTCAACAAATGATTTGTTAGACTTAGCGTGCTGACTGCGATAGCTCTTATTGGCATGATGATGGGATTTGCCCAGCTCGGTCTCGTTCTCGGTCCTCTCATCGGCGGGGCATTCACCACAAAGACAACCTGGCGGTGGTGTACGTCGCACATCCCCAAACGACATTTGGGTAGTTTATCTGACACTCACACAGGCTTCTACATTAACCTCCCCATTGGCGGTCTTGTCGCCATTCTCCTACTTTTCACCCGTGTACCCGAACAACGCAAAAAGGGCCGCGCCCTCGACGTCATCCCAACACTCCACAAAACCCTCGACCTCGTCGGCTTTGTCCTCTTTGCCCCAGCAGCCATCATGTTCCTCCTTGCACTTGAATATGGTGGCAACGAGTACCCATGGAATGACTCACGTATTATCGGTCTATTCGTCGGCGCAGGCGCAACCGCCATCGTCTTTTTGGGGTGGGAGTATTACAAGGGCAAAGAAGCCATGATCCCCTTCCACCTCATCACTCAACGCATCGCGTATAGCAGTTATGCCACGGTCGCTGTGATTTTCGGTCTTACGATGGTCATGTCTTATTATCTGCCGATTTATTTCCAGTCGATTAGGGATGAATCGGCGCTCGATAGTGGTGTTAACCTCCTACCTAATATTCTTGCCCAGCTTGTTTCGGCTGTTCTGTCTGGTGTTCTCAGTATGACCTCTCACCTACTCAAACCGTAAGTAATGAACGGTATGCTAACTTTCTGCAGTTGGAAAACTAGGATACTACCTCCCCTGGTGCCTCGGCGGCGCAATCTTCTCCGCAGTCGGATCAGGCTTGCTCTCAACCCTTTCCCCTACAACTTCCACAGCGGCCTGGGCAGGCTACCAGGTTCTCGTCGGTCTAGGTCGCGGCGCATCCACACAAGCTGTTCGTCTTCGCTCCTCCTCCTTCAACCCCTTCCTCCCTTACACAACCTAATATTATTCAAACAGCCCATGCTCGCCGTCCAAAACGGGATAAACCCCGACGACATTTCAACAGCAATGGCAGTCCTCACATTCAGCCAAACATTCGGCGGCTCCGTATTCCTCGCGATCGCCTCCGTTATATTCTCCGAAGGATTGAAGGACCAGATCCCCAAGTTCGCGCCGAACGTCGATACACCTGCTCTTGTTGCTGCCGGTGCTACGGGCTTCAGGGATCTTGTATCCGGTGATGATCTTGTGGGTGTCGTGAAGGGGTACGCAAAGGCTATTGACTGGGTGTTTTATCTTGTTGCTGCGCTTTGCGTTGTGCAGTTTGCGGCAGCTTGGGGGATGGGTTGGGGCGATGTTAGGAAGAAGAGTGATGGGGAGAAAGGGGTGAGCAGTCAGGACGGAAAGGCTAAGGATGAGGAGAAGGGGCAGGCTTAACCTCCGTTGGGATATTTCTGTTATTTGGGAGTTTGGGGGTTGGTCAAGGGGTCACCGGTTATATAGATAAATCTACACTCACATATACATGAGAAGTCACCCTGTGAAAATAATGATATCGATATCCACACTTCAAAAGCAGATTCTCCCTTAATCCACGAATGTCAACATCCATCATTCAGCTCACGGGGTCTCAGCTGCTCATTCAATAATCATAACCATCCCGACTCCGTTCCCTTCGTGCACGTCAGAACAGTGACAATCTATACCCCTTGGATCCCCACTCTGCACTGACCAGCGGCTTATCTCGGGAGCTAAGCCCAGTTTGTCCAACCCTGGCCCGGCTGGGAACAGCCCGAACCTTGGTTGCTGAACCAATCACGGGCCGGAGAATTCTCTGTCATCAGGATCTGACGGGGTTATCCCGGTCTGTTGGAGACGAGTAATATCACAAAACAGCACTCCTGCAAACACCTGGTGATATCCTATGTTTGGTGATCGTGAACTGCCAAGCTTCGTTTCGACAACAAATGAAACGCGCATTCTCTATCCCATTTCGCTCTTACAAATCCGTGAAGCCTCCCCGCATATCCTCGCGCCCATCACCCATTTCTCGCTCTTATCATCAACCAAGCCCAAATCCACCTCAGAACACAATGTCTGAAGTGCAAGAGCAAGCAAAAGAGCAAACCCAAGAGCAAAAGCTCCCTCCCCTCTCCCCAGCAGACTTCAGAATCTACAACTCCAAAGCAGAACACATGGACTACTTCGTACGCCCCCCATCCACCATCCACCGCCCACCACCCCAAGAATCCACCCCCATCTAACAAAGCACAGCACTCCAACTTCCGCCGCTCCTGGAACATCCTCTGGGAAGCAACAGAGTCCGGCCGCCGACCGAAGAACATGACTCTAAAACAATTCCTCAGCGTGGGGCTGCACTTCGCCGAACACCTCGAAGTGCATCACCACATTGAAGAGACGTATATCTTCCCCGTGCTCGCTAAGAAAATGCCCGAGTTCCAAGCTGGCAAGGGGAAGGGGAAGCGCGCTGCTGAGCTCCTGCGCCAGCACCGCGAGATCCATGCCGGCCTGGACGGGTTCAAGGAGTATCTTGAGAAGTGCTCGAGTGGCGAGGAGGAGCTGAGACTTGAAACGTTAAGGGAGAAGATGGTCAACTGGAAGGATGTGCTCTGGAGTCATTTGGATCAGGAGGTTAGGACGCTCGGGGCGGAGAATATGCGGAGGTATTGGACGAAGGAGGAGATGGCTACTATTCCAATGTGATTTGGTTTTATGTGTGGGTGGCTTTTCGTTGTGGTTTGGGGCTTGTATTATTATTTGACTTATTTGATTTCGGTTGGGTTTTATCATTTTGGTGCCGTGCTCGGTCTCGTGTGCCGTGTGTCGGTTTGAGATTGGGAATTTTCCTGTACTTTTCTGCGCAGGTGAGGTGGTTGTAATATCTAGGTAGAAACTGTTCTGTCGAGTTACTGGACCATGCCACCGGTCCGATTCAATGGAATTCAAGTTCATACTCATATGGCCTGCCATGGCATCTAGCCATGTAGGGTCTCGCAGAGAGATGAAGCCGTCAACACCGCCAATCCCGAAGCCAAGAGAAGCCGTACGCAGGAAGGGTAAGCAAGCTCTGGAGGTCATATCTATGATTTCGGATAGCATAAAAGGAAACGTAATGAATGGGAAGTAGTCTTAATAGGCCGTCTATACAAGGCAAGCAAATAGCTCTTATTGAGAATGAGCGTATGCATCTCTCTCCGTCAACCTTATCTTCTCATCATGAGCAGAGAACCCTATCCCTGCCACGACCCTCTCATAATCGTCGTCAAAACCCGCGCGATTGCATAGACAAGAGTAGATCGAGACAATGACTTTGCCGACGAGGAACCCAAGGACACAAGAGAGAACCCCAGCAAGGAGCCCCATCAGCCCAGGAAGCAAGACCGGTCGGAGGTGCTTCAGGTAGTGTCTATTCCGGCCCCAGTCTGTCGGACTTTGGTGGTGGTGATGGTGGCCATGGCCATCATCGTGGCCGCAGTCAACGTGGACGTCCACCTCATTGCCCTTGACGTGGGCCAATTTAGAACCAGAACCATAGTGCCACGAATAGGAAGTCTTGTGTAGCAAATCAACATAGAGCGACTTTGCTTTCTTTGTCGCCCACCAGCTGCGATCCTTCTTTGCTTCGGAAGCCGGCGCAAGATGGTGATGAAACCGACGACGACTCGATTCCTCGACCTGTATGATTTCAAAGTTGCCCTCGGTATCTCGGACCATGCCGATGGCGACCGGGCTTTCAGTAGCAGGCCGACCTTGGAGGTCGACGAGTGTTAAGGTCAAGCGGTAGAGGCCGCCGAGTTCCCCGTCTGGTTGATGAGGGAGGGGCTGGACGTCTAGGGCGTATGCGACGGGGACGCTTTCTGACCCGGAGGACCAACTTCGCTGGGCGTGGAATTCCATGGGCATTGAGGCGGGGAAGATGATCTCGTCATTGGCGAGAAGGGTGTCGTTCTTGGTGGAAATGGTGACGCGCTGGGAATGTTAGCAAAATCCTCCAATGTCTCGAGTAGGGGTAGCGCACAAGGAGGGAGGAGAGGGAGGGGAGCTCGTCGATGCATTCCGTGTATGAGAAGGCGCATTCTGCGACAGGGAGGTTGAGGGTGTAGGGTTGGCCTGGAGCCGATCGAGCGAGTCGTGAGTAGAGGGCTGCATCATCTGCTGAGACGGTAAGGATGCTCAGGCAGAGTGCCGTAAGGGAAAGGAATGGCCCCAACATTATGCCAAGGGCTGTGATCGCAAGCTGTGGATAATGATCGAAAGGAAGGAGTCGACGGAGGATGGAGGATAGTATGAGTTTTTCAAGGTCGATGGATGGTGATTATTATTCCTTCTCTCAGCCCTGCAGCCTAACAGCGCAGACGAAAATAAAGAAACAGAATCTTCTTGTGCTAATTCCGCTCGGGCTCTCGACCGTTCTTCCTCCACGCCCGAGTCCATTGTCCATTTTCAATCAGCGCTGGACCCTTGTTCCTGAGACAGCAGACCCCAAGCATCGGCGCAAGTGCCGGATTCGGCCACGTCAAACGGCGTTGCGGTTGCCTGGTGGCATGGTGGGCTCCAGCTGTCGGGGCTCTCGTCCAAGCAGAACCCTTACATGATGGCGATTCAGGGGTCCACAGGTGCAGTGCTTCGCCAGGCTTGGTGGGCAAGTCGGGGACCTTGATTGGCATGGCCGTGAACGAAAATTGACTGCTGATGTCTCAGACTGCGCACTACTGGGGCTATTTTTGGCCTCCACCTAGCTGAAATCAATCTGGAGGACCCAATAAGCGGGCCAGGCACCCAGTCATCAAAGCTTAGCAATGAGTCTATCACCGTATCGCGGTCTCGAGTGGAGAATGTACGGAATTATTCTGCCTAAAAAGAAGATACCAGACTCAAACCTACGTGAAGATGATGCCCCCGTCCACTAGAATGGTTTGTCCAGTCACATAGTCAGAGTCCTTGCCGGACAAAAATCCCCCGACCAGGCCTGCAACATCCTCTGGCGTGCTGCTGCGACCGAGTGAAATCAACCGGTCCGACGCCAGCTTGAAGCTCTCCCCTTTTGGACGACCCTGCAGGTCGCCCAGCCCGGCATCAATGTGTTCCCACATGGCTGTGTCGACGATCCCAGGGGCATAGGCATTGACCGTGATTTTGTGCGGCGCCATCTCCATCGCCATTGCCTGCGTTAGCCCACGCACCGCCCATTTACTGGCCGAGTATATCCCGAGTGTCGCAAATGGCTTATGCGCGACAATCGACGCCGCCCCGAGGATTTTGTACACACCGACGCCAGCAGCCTCCTGTGGTGGACCCTGGGCGATCATCTGGCGCGCCGCATGCGTATAACAGTTGAAGACGCCCTTGAAGTTTACCGAAATCACGCTGTCGATGTCCTCCTCTGTGACAGAGAGCAGTGGCTTGACCTGTGCGATGCCGGCGTTGGCGACCATCAGCGTCAAAGGACCCAGCTGCGCCACCGTCTCTTTCACTAGGCTCTCGACCGATGAGGAGGATGTCACGTCGGCGGCAAGACCAATCACTCGGGCTTCTGGAACCTGGGTCCGGATCTCCTCTACGGTGGCGTCGATGACATCCTGCGAGCTGGGAATGTCGTTGATGCAGAGGGAGTATCCTTCCTGAGCGAGTCGAACCGCGATCGCTTTTCCGCTATATCGGTCAGAATGACACCATGAGATGAGCCACGATGGCTTATTTCGGGGCCCGCTTAGGGTTTTCCCAGCCGAAGGAGTGACTTACATTCCCCGAGCTGAACCCGTCACAATCGCTGTGCGGTGAGCCATTTCGACAATCAGTATGCTGATAATGATGTTTTTTTGTTTTTGTCACCAGAAAAACCGAGTTCCTGCCATCATCCTCGAGGGACTCTCTTCGAAAGCGGGGTAAGAGGGGGTGCAGGGGGTAAGCCTGCATAGCCTAGGCAACCCATTGATTGTTTTCTGCATCAGTGACCTTGCACTGCCTATCTACCTCCTCCGATTCTTGCACGTGTCCCTGTCCAGCCCACAGCCATATTGGGCAGTTCTTCCGACTTGAGACTTTGTATTGACACCGTGGAGGCCCTAAGTTGTTACCCATAGGGACACAAAGGCTTGTGACGCAAGCTGATCACTGGCTTACTAGTGTTGCGAGACAAGACTCGACAAGACTTGATCCCAGCTCCTCAAACAAGCCAGAATAGTGGTCACTGCTCAGCCTCAATGAGAGGGTCGATCCCAACACCAACACCAACCCAACGAAGCCAGTGTCACAGAAACTGCGACTGCACCCTGGTCTCTCGAGAACAGTAATGTATTACTTTGAACCCTCTCTGCTCGCCCACTTCTATACCTACAGACCCTGGCTATTCCTGGCCCGGGCACTGTCTACGCTCTAGATACCAATCAACCACCATTCGGCTCGCCTTCGGCCTACGAAACAAAGACTCCGCAACGGCATTTCCCCTCCTATGGCGCGCCGACTGCTTGAATCCGCCGTCTAGTGGAGAAGAGCAGCAACGTATGTATTATTTCAGATTTGGATCCGTTTGATCCCTGTGGACGCTGTGCTTGCTTCTATGACGATCTCGGGGTCCGCGGGGGACGAACTGCGGGCCGACATTGAAACTATCATGAGCCATGCCATGACTTGCGCAAATGAATACGACAAGTTTTCAATAATATCGGTTGAATTAATCTCTCGGCGTCCGCGGACAATAATGATGCTCTATGACGCGTTGCGGCACCGCTCGCTTCGAACCTTGAAACTGATCACCGCGGTGCAATGCAAAATTGGCTGTTGACTATTTGAGGAATATGCCCCGCAGCGACCAAAGCTGGCTGGCACGAGCCGGGCTCATACAGGCTGACCTGGAAGCATCTAGACACCGACCTTCTTCAAACATCGTTGATTTATTTGAGCGCAAAGTGCTCTTTGTTAGTAGTCTAGTTTGGTGGCTAGCAGCGAAAAACAGTATCAGGGCAACTTGTAACCTGAACCGGCTACCTAGGCAGCCTTTGCTATCGAGGCTTCAATAGTCTCGCCTTTAGTCTAAGTGACTGTGCCCCCATTGGATGTTAACTCAGAGGTTAGTTGTCCTCGTCGCTGAATTGAGGCTGGGCTTTCCTATCACCGCAACGCCGTCAAGTCCGTCCCATGGCGGGTTTGGATAGAGCATGCGTAGTTGCGGGAGCTTTGCAAATTGGACTGGCCAATTGGCTGCTTCCGAGTACATTCCGTGATGAATAGCTATAGGTCTTTATGTATACGGATATAAAACCCAGAAGCCTTTCGCGCCTAAACGGCACGTCCCAGGTACTAGAGGTGATTATCTACTTAGGAAAACAGGAGCTAGCGCATGATCTAATCTGGTTGAATCTTTTGAGAGCGCGTTGTCGTTCATTTATCAATGAATAGGCACCCTTGCGCAAATCCTTGTTCGTGGCAATCAGCGACTGTCTCAGCCCTGAGATCGGTGCCGTCCCAAAGTAATGACCCGTCCCTGCAAGACAAGTATAACTGATACCAAGTTGCTCAAGCGTCCTTGAACCTTTGGCTTCACCTATCCTGCCAGTGAGCTCCGACTTTAACACAAGCTTTAATGCGGCCTGAGCATTTGCACCTGCATGTCCCACACCTCCTGCTTTTGGGGATCATCCCGATGATATTCTACTAGACTTCTGGAGGACCGTACAGAGACGTGAAAGAAGGGATGGTGTACATCTCAGGGGGGGTCGCTTCTTTCCCATCCGTAACTCACTGGAAATGGTCCCGCAAGAGAATGTATTATCTGTCGTCGTTGGAAATAGAGACTGCGAAATTCCCTGGTCTACCTCTTAGATATGTGCATCTGATTTGATAAATCGGCAGAAGATCCTTGATACGCAAGTCTAATTGATATACTAAGCACTGCCACCTCACACACCGCAGCCCTAAGAAGCCCTTGCTCCGATGAAACCGACAATCTACCTCAGGGTGCCGGTCACCAAGTCCACTTCAATAACGAGCTATATCCTCACGCCTAGTTCCGTAGCTTCCCCCATCTCTTCTTTACTGAATATCATGAACAGAAGACGTAGCAGTCCACCCCCTCAACCTCTTCCCGTAAAAATAAAACGGCACAGCACACAGACACCAGAGCACCGTCAAGCACATGTTTAGCATTATGGGCTTTACAAACCCATCCGTCTCAATCCAGTGCGTGATGAACTCGCTCAACCCATAGCCCCAGAGGTTCTTGTTCACAGTTATCGTTACGAAGATCGAGCCCGCCACGGGCTTGTAACTGTCGACAGCATAGGTGCTTATTATGGCGGGCAAAGCGGCGACTTGAATTCCTATTATCACGATTGCCTGGTTGCCGGCAATTCATTACTATGATAAACGGACCAACCTGAAAACCAAGGTTGAAACGCAGACTTACCCTCCAATCCCACTTGTACTCGTACCCATAAGCCACGACAAGATTCCCTAGAATACAGATAGCTAGATAAGGAATAACAGCAGGCAGCCTCATTTCAGGCTCGCGAATGCCACCATCCTTCACCGTCGCCCGCATAGATATCCAATCTGATAGTGGCCCGTTTGTGAGCAAGCCGATGATAGCACTAACCAGGGTGGCGAAATTGAAGAACCCGATTGTTTGGCTGGAGAAGTTATAAGGCGGTGCAGCGAACGCCTGGCTTTGGGTTAAGTTGATGGTGAGAAATACGCTACCGGACCAGGATACCACAAAGGCTGCGAGTTGCACGATTGGGAAGATGTGCAGTTTCCATGGTATCCAGAAGGTGATGAATAGTGTTTTGAGACTATTTGGTGGAATCTTCCAGAGAGTGAATTGTTGCTTCGAGGGGTTCCCTTTTCCTACGTGGGAGACTTCAGCGTTGGTCGAGTTGGAGACATTCTCATGCATCGTACTATCGATGGGTTTCTCCGGATCAGGCGCCGGATCTGCGATGCAACGACTCTGTATACGCTCAGCGCGCTGCGTCCGGTTCCACTTCGTCTCGGGGAAGCACAATATCGCCAGAACCAGCACGAGGGCCAGAAGCGCAGTGTTGAACCAGAAGAACGAGCGCCAACCAACATGCTCTGCCATTGGGCCTGATATAATAGGACCCACCATTAGAGAGCCAAAATAAGCAGTGAAGTACAAAGTATTGTAGGCTCCTCGCTCGTGCAGGAACAGTATGTCTGCGATTATCTCTGGCTGCGATGTCTCTGCTGGGCCTGCACCGAAGCCGTTGAGCACGCATGCGCCCATGTAACTACCATATGACTTCGCCGTAGCTCGCCATATATTACTCACTACGCAAACGAGGGTCGAGAATATGAGGACTGGTCTTCGACCGTACGTTGCCTGGATGGGGATCCTGATGCAGTTAGCGGTCGGACTGTCCCTGAAAGAACTGGGAGAATACCAGAAGAAATTACTGAAGCCCAGAACTAGGATGCACACTCCAGTGAACTTCACCACCGATGCGAGATCAGAGTGAAAGGTCTCCATTATGTGCGGGAACATCGGGGCTAGGGCTAGGGGGCCGAGACCCTGGCTGAAGGTCACCGCGGTTACGGTGGCGACGACGGTGAGCTTTCTCAGCCTGGTCCAGTTCTGTGGTCACCTGCTTAGCCACCCACTCTCTGTTATGGAGGCATGGATGAACTAACAAGAGGATCGTGCGGGTCGTTCGACGGCTGCGGAACGAGAACCGAAGCCGTTATTAGAGCCAGGGAAGGTCTGTGGGTGTTTTCGACTTCAAAGTCTATACCAGAAACTGCCTCTGCTGGGTCTGCTTTATGGTCAGGTGGCCTTACGAAATTGTCAACGTAATACTTCTATTGGTTTCCTTTAAGCCAGAGGCGGCTTTATTGTGTCACCTTGGTATTGTTTACCTCAACGGAATTGCATCACCGCTGGAGAGATCTTGGTATTATACTGATATACCTGTCACACAGTCCAAGATAGACTTTTTAAAGTATTTGTTAGAGAGGTAATCTATGCATGCCTCCGAGCTATTACTCCAGCAAGCAGGAGCATCTCCAGAAAAGCTAAGGAAACTGAGCTCACACAAGAGGTATCTACCGGGGCCAGAACACCGGCGAGGATCTGATTCTTGACCTCACAGACCTAGAGTGGGAGGAGTACACTGTGACTCATATTCTAAGCGAGAACATGGATAAGACGATATCTTATGATTAAATGTTCTTCACTGACCAGACTGCCCCCAATAGTGGAGGTACGGGAACTGTCTCGTCTCGAGTCTACAAGTACTCTACGAATGAAGGAATGCACGGTCAGTGCGGGCCCAGAACCCTCGCCTTAATAAGTATAATCAGTGAAGTGAGAGAAGTTGTAAATTCGTCACTCATGCAGGAAAAGTATGGCTATGTGGTCTCAGGCTGTAAAGTTTTGCTGATCGTGCACTGAAGATTGCTCTGCGTTTTCTGTTGATGTCATCTCCGCAGAGGCTTGTGCAAGTAACCATATTAGATCTCCTAGTCTTTAAGAAGTTTTGAAACATCAACCGCTAGCCATGCTTCAATAACCCGAAGGCTGTGCCGCGCCAGGTGACTCTCCACGGAAGGAAAGAGCACTTGGGGAGCGAAACCAAGATACTCTAGATGCCAAGGGAGGCAAACTCACTGGCCACTGTCCAAGGCTTTGAGTTTAATGTACTCATGGTAGGCCAGAAACGAGTCTTTCCAAGGATCATGCCCGATTCTGCAGCTCCCCTGTCAGGGGCAAAGATCGGGGTGGGTGGCTAGATCTTGTGCAGGGCTCGGACGCTGTCACGTCTCTGCGCTCAACCTTCATAGAGACCAAAACAAGAAACAAAAACAACAAACAACAGCTGTTACTTCAACACCATACTACTAACCAGCCGGTGTGTGGCTCAAGTATGGCTGAGCGGACGGGGAGCCCTGTTCATCCTGCGGTAATATGTACTGGCCAGGAGATAAATGTGAGGTGTGAATCGTAGTACTGAAAGCGAGTGCTACCGTCATAACATAGCACTAGAGCGCATTCAACTGACGACAGGCTAGATCGTCCTAATAGACTTTACAGGAACTATGGAAGGTTCAGAAGCGAGCGGCATGGAAGCCCGCCGCACAACAGGCCAGTTGTAAACTGGTTTCCTGATCAAATAGTGTTTAACCAGAGAAGGGAATATAGGTATGCAGCTTCCATTTACGGTATTCAAAATTTCGAATTGGCAGTGCATTATATCAGTACACATGGGGCCTAAAGAACTGTTCGTAGCGATCGCTGTCAAGCATGACATGCCATTATACAAGCTACTCCAACCATGCCTCAATCACTGGCCCCAACACATCCCTTAACCACTCCTCCTCCTGAAGCCTTAGATCCCCATCGATTCCATGTTCACCGTCGTGCGTGACAAACTGAATCTTATCATTCCCCTCCTGGCCCACCGTGACCTCACAGGAAACTAGAATTTGAGTATCTCATCTATATCAATTTCAGGGATATGGATTTCATGAAGTAGGGCTCCCATAAAACCGATTCCCTAACCTAATCTCAAGCTTGTATATACCCCTGAGCAAGATTACAAGTCTCGAAGAACTGCCGCTAGCTTCAATCCGCGTCATGCTCGCGCCGCCTTATAAACGAGAAAATCCCCCCTCCCAGAATGAACGCTGGCCGAAGGTGGCTTCGATGCGTCTCATCCACGATCAATGCTAGACGACTGTTAGAGCGGTGTTGATGTTCTTCCCATATTGCTGTCAGGGAGGTCATGAATAAACTGTCACCAGCGTCTGTTAGCAAGGAAAGGCCTAGGTATACACCTCGAGGCTGTTGGTCTAGCCTCCCGCGGCTATGTCCAGGCAAAATAAGTAAATGGACCCGGGCAAGAGGGGGATCTGTAGACATAATACGGCCAAGCAAACTTTCCACTTTGAACTAGGTTCGGTCTGGGAGCGAGGGTCAGGATAGACATGAAGAGAGCGAAACCCTGGCAAGCCTATCTCCCGGCGGGAAGTGCAGAAGGAGCACAGCTTCAAGTTTATAATTATCAATGAGGAAAGGTACAACGACTCCCGTATTCGCGGCAGGCTTTGCTGGCCGGTACTAGAGCCAACACCCAGGCTCAGGAATTTCCAGATGAAGTCAATGAGTGCATTCCATCGTACCTGCTCCAGTATATCGCTGAACGACGAGAATAATGAAATGAGGGTAAGGGGCCATCATGAGCCCCTTGTGGCTGGAAGTCGGAATCAAACATGCTTTGGACCCTTTCTTTCGAGAAGACATCCAAAGTGAGATAATTGTTGGTGAAAAGAAGAGGGACAAAGGAGCATTATCAAAAAGGACAAACACGTATGGGATCTTTGTACTCGCGTTCAAAGCGAAGATTCAGCGTCCATTGTAACTTGAAACAACACCAAAGACTTGAGAATTGCGCAACGCCTTTCAGGACCTTCTTCGGAGCACACGATGCGATGCCTTCAGGGAGATAAATACCCCCTCATGGGCTCGACTCATAACTGTTCCCATCAGATCTATTCCTATCACATTGGAATCGACAATTGTCGACAACAATCATCTTTGAACAACTCACCGTCCCAATCCCAATCTCAACTCCAAACCAACAAATATGCTCGCCAAAGCACCAGCTTCCCCGATGGCGCCGCCGCCTTGTCCGGGAACACCACGGCCATCCGGATACCCCAGGGAGGTGCAACGCCTTTATAACTTTACCTTGGACGGAGGCAGGTGCGCTGAGGAAGTGGAGTCCATCCTGGGAGCCTCTCCCAGTCAGTTATACCTCCCATCACTGGCGTACCGCGAGCACCGTCCAGGCGATAGGCATTTCGACCAAAAGGGCGACGCGGATGACTGGTTCAATCCAGGTGCCGAAGAGCCAATGGCCAGCATCGAGGACGATGACGAGCGCTCGAAGAAAATAGAGGAGGAAAAGTATCACCTCAAGGGTCTATTTGAAAACGACGGCCTAGATGACTTTCTAAGTGAAAAGCCGGAGTGCTTTGAGGAGAGCAGAATGTCAGACCGAGAAGACTTCTTGGAGGTAGCCGACGGCAAGCAATGGCGAAATTTCACGCTCGCTCCGAACAGGGATAACATCAGCCATGGAGATGGAAAAGCCAGTCCAGCCTTCGTTACCATGGCCCAAATCCAACACATTCCAACCGCTGCCGAGATCGAGACGCCCAGAGACTCCCCCGAGTCCAAGAGCACCGAGGAGGTGTTTTGGCACCCGAGGCCATTCGGCCCGGTTTCGCCTCGCACAGTCCCGACATTCCCAAACGACCAGACAAGCCCTGTATCCGCCCGCTGGGAAAATGAAGATAAAAAGCGCCGCCCGACGCGTCCTGAGTCGTCGGTATATTCATGGAAACGTTCTCGGCGACAGTCAAGTACCAGCACCCTGATTACCGCAATATCACTTCCCGACCCTGGCCTGGAGTCGCCTGATTCGAGGCCCGCACCCAACGCATCGGACGAGGAAGAAGACAACAAGGACACCATTTGCTCCATTTACACGTTGAGTCTGCCATCGCCTCTGCCGGAGGGAAAGGGTCCATTTTGGGAGAAGTTCGAAGGCGAGGATTATTCCAACTACGTGGATCCGCAACTCATGACGCGCGACGAGCTCCTCGATGCGTTGAAAGAGCAGGACAAGCGGGTCTTCAAACTCGAGATGGCTGCCTCGCGAGACTCGTGGAAGATCAAGAACACCGAGGAGGAACTTTCGAATCTCAACGATGCCATAGACGAGATGACTGAGAATGTGGCATCGCTTGAAAGGAAAGTCGAATTGCTCAAGTCATTCCTTTCTATTGCTGGGAAGAAACTGAGGGGGATGAAGGAAAAGAGAGCGATAGATTGTAAGCGTTTGAATGTTGCCCAACAGCAGCTTGAGAAGATCTTCAAGGCGCATGATGGGTATTGCGCTAGTGGGGCGAAGAGGAAATTTGAGCCCATGAGTCCGGGGGAGACGGAGAGAGCGAGGGAGAATAGGGAGGATTATATTAAACGGCGGAGGGCGTGGGAAGACAGGAACCAGCGGTTTCGGTCGCTGCGGTAGACTGTCAGGCATTGTTTGATCATTTAGGATTTTTGGCTTTAGTAATCGTCTGAATTAGTTCATATTCGAAGAGGTAGTGTTACGTAGATTGAACCCGTAGCGTAGCGCAAGTTCATGTATGTTGTTCTCGATGAGTGAAATATACTGCCCTCAATCCTCATCCTCATCGGGATCATACAGATCGAGATCCAACGTAGCCTTCGGTTTCGGCGGCGCGGACGCCATGCCCGCTCCAGCCGCAGCAGAACCCGCATGCGCAGCCGCCATCGCCGCCTCATTGACCCTCTTTGTATCCTCGCCAACTGGCACAGGCGCAACAGCATCAGCAATCCCCACCCCCTCAGCTTCCCTAATCAACCTTTCCACCTCCTGGTCCGGATCGAACCCATGCCGCCCCTCCCCCGCCGCCGACTGTATCTGCCCCATAAGCCCCAGGCGTATTCGGTCTTCCATGGGATACGGCAGCATGTACACCTGGCGGGTCATATTCGCCGACTCGTCCAGCCACGACGTAGCGTCCTTTGTCACGGCCGCAACGGGCTCCGCATCTGGTGTCCCGCTCTGGTTCCCGTTTGTGTTTGTGTTCGTCCCTGTTCTTTCCGTGTCCTGTCCTGCTATCGCGCGCTCTTGTTGTCGCGTCTTTCCGGCCGCTGCGTCGGCCGCAGCTTCATGGTTATATTTACTTATCCGACGAGCGAAGTCAAGCAGGAGCTTGTAGTCGACTTCCTTGTGTCGTCGAGATTCCTTCGGTTTCGTCTCTGCTGGTTCCATCGCGCCGGTATCGGTATCGGCATCGTAGTCCTCTTCAGAATCATATTCCGAGTCACTGTCCGAGTCGACCGCGCATATTTCCCTTATATCTTTTTCGTAACGGATCACAAGCCGAACGATATCCTTCACTCTGTCTTCGAGGGTCTGGGCTTCGGCGCGTAGTTGGAGGATCCGCGCGTAGTTGCTTTGGTGCTCTTTTAGGGTCTCAATCGTGGACGAGAGGGAGTCATCTGCGGCGAGGAGACTGACTGCTGCTGCGGGGCCGCCTGAGGCGGTTGGAGTGGTCGTGAGTGTTGTGACGAGGGAATTGAGTCTGCTTTCGAAGGTAGAGAGTGCGGATTGGACTTCAGAGTTCATTTTGAGGCACGGGGTGAGGTGTCGGTGAGACGTATGTGAATTATAGCAAGGGAAATTGGCGACTATGCGAGATGAAGCAGCTTCGCAAGCAACGCGATGACTCGTTTGTAGGAGCGGGGGGTTGTCTGGCCCGTGAGAAGATGTAGGTTGTGTCACTGTTGAGGTTGAGCTACACCTATCAGCACGTGATCGGAGCTCCCTGTGGGAAGCGATGGATGTGTCTCACTGGGTGGCCGGTAGGCCACCTATCTAATAAGATAACCAGCTTATTCAATAATGACTAAGCAATGTCGAACTCCTAGGGGCAGGCGGTACCGGAGGGCAGTATGCTCCGACACTCCCCGCTATCACGTGCGCCTCTGCCCGCCGTTCGACACCTGAGGCCGTCAGCCCACACTGACTGCCTTGCTCCTGTAAAACACCAAACATTGTTAGCCAGTCAATGTGCAACAATCGAGATCAGTGGAGGATCGCTATGACCGTACGATAACAGACCTATCGGGTAAGAATGCTGATAGTAACCGCCGGAACGCCGAATCTTCCTGACAAAACTCCGAGATCCGTGCCGCATCTCCAACGCTGACTCCATATATATCGCGACTTCAACCCTTGCATACGTACCAGATTAGCACTCTATTCAGTCAACATGGTATCAGCCTCGACCACTACCCTCCCATCTGCCCCTCTCCGCCAATTGTGTCTTAATGTGGTCCTGCAACCGCCTCTGTCGAGATCTGGGCATGGCCCCGGTTTAGTCATTATCAGATCGAGCGTTCATGCAGCATGCCAGGCCAACAACAACACCCTCGACCCCGAACCAATCAAAAAGTGGGCTGAGGAGAGCTTTGCAGTGGCACAGGTTACTCTTGATGCGGAAGCAAGCCAAAGCGAAGAATTAGTGTGGCGTCTTCTGGTCCTCGCCAATGACGGCCTCCTTTCATTGGCAGAATGCGACAACAAGGAGAAAGTCGGCTTACTAGGTTCGATTCGGTTGTCCTGATCTTTTCCATTGCATTACTGAGACCTTTAGTATACGGCTCTGCCGCTGATTACTCCGCGGGTTTTAACGATATCCTGCGGACGATTCTCTCAACACGGAAATATGCAGCAGGTGTGTACTTTGACCGCTGGAAGGACTTGCAAGCTCCCGCTCTGTTCCATCTCGACGCCACAAAGTCTCTCGTACAAGACTCTGACACTCAGAAATTCTATTCCTACCCCGAGGTCTCTTCGTCCGCGTTCATCTTCCCGGGCCATGCAGACTTTAACATTGCATCCGCCGGTGTCGTTCATACCCGCTCAGTGACCTTCATCAAGAAGCACCTGGGCGGGCCATACTTTGACCTGGAGAAGATCTGGGATGAGCATACGTACTATGAGTTTGCGGACCGCTCCGTTGAGAAGACGATGGCTACGATGGTGCAGGAGCCTTATGTTAACCATGTCCCGACGGTAAGTACTCACGTATACGTTCAACAAACATCGTCAAGTCGATATGAATTTTGCTAATGGGAGCAGTTAACGGGCGGCATCGGCCGCGCAAAACTAAGCAAGTTCTATCTAAATCATTTCATTTTCAACAACCCGGACGATACAAAACTCGAGCTCATCAGCCGCACTGTCGGCGTCGATCGCGTCGTCGACGAATTCATCTTCTGCCTCACTCACAACAAAATCATTGACTGGCTGTATGCTTCCTCCCAACCATTACACAAACCCCCTACTAAGTCATTAACTAAGCCTCCCCGGCATCCCACCAACCGGCAAGCCCCTCCGCATCCCCTTCACCTCCGTCGTAAACATCCGCGGCGACCGGTTATACCACGAGCACATTGCCTGGGATCAAGCGACCGTCCTTATTCAATTAGGACTTATGCCTGAGTACCTCCCGTTCCCGTACCCGCTCGCCGACGGGCGGACTCCTGCTCCTGGAAAGCGCTTCGAGTATCGGGTTCCGGCGGCTGGCGTGGAGACGGCGGATAAGTTGCAGAATGAGCATTTGGTTGAGTCGAATGAGATGTTTAAGTTTGAGGTTCGAGAGGTGGACGATAAATAAAAGGTGCTACCTGAGCCTTCTTTCTTTGCTTTGATGTGGTTCCGTGCGAGCCATTGTATATGTTTCTTTTGAGATCGCAACCTAATCGCCATACCCGACAAAGCGATGGACATCCAGGAGAACAACTTTTGTCCCAGACGATTTTTTTTTCGTTTCGAAATTATCAATTACCTTGGCCAGTGAGGTACCCGATTAAGGAATGCCCGTCAGCGTCCCAGTTCCGCGGACCATCAAGCCGCGTCTTCGTAGCTATCTAGGTTTCTCAAGACCATTTCCGTCAATTTTGCCCCATAGTATCACCTCGCTCAATCACTCCAGATACATTGCCATCGACAACAATACCACCTACTGAAAACGGCAAGACCGTCCAAAGGTAAACAGGAAGGCTGAAGACAGAATAATAATCCAGTCTAAAAAGGTACAATTCATGAAGGATAACAATGACACGAGGGTGTACAAAGTAAGTACAGTATAAATCCTGTGAACAAACTCGAAAAACCTCTAGTACGCTCGTCCAGCTGCGATAATCGTGAGAAGCAATGCACCAATGAGACGCCAGAAAACAAAGTGGCCTCATAGCAAAATCAGCCAAACAGTGAACTACCACAGCAGGAAGTGTATCCGCCCAGTTCCTGAAAAGAGATCAAAAGCACGGATTCCCGAGTAGCTGGTTTGAGAAAAACTCTTTTGCCCACAGATGGGACAACTCTCTCCAGCCCACCTCGCTCCGTCGAGAATCCTCAAGAGTATAACACGTTCTAGTGACGAGACCAGACCTATGCCTCGGCCTCCAACGCAGCGGCCGACCCAACACAATCGCTATTGCTCGCCGCAGAACCCATCACTATGGCCGTGTGGGAAGCGGATCTAGAGGGGCTAAAACTCCGTGAATCCAAGGCGACAAAGGAGCTTCACGAGGCACAGAGACACTACCAGAGCAAAAGGGGAGCAGCGTATGGATATAAAAACAGGCTCGCAGCTGTAGCGGCATGGGCAGAGTGCACGAAGAAGGAGGATGAAGTGAATGACCTCAAAAGTCAGAACCTATACTTCCCCTATCAAGTTAAATCAGGCCAACGGTTGTGTGAACGGGGCAATAAGAGTGGTTGAAGACCTCAGAGCCAACATGGTACACAACTATGGGTACGTGACTGAGCATTCCACAGTATGCTGCAATCTTTGAGCTCGAGCATAGAATTCAGCTGTGGGAATTGGCCATCAACTCAGAGGAGCCGAAGAGCACTTTGGCGCTGTCTGTGCTTTTGGTTAAACCTGTATTGGTGCACACCTGCCTCCAACTAACGGAGGGGGCAAGTCAGGTAGGTAATTAACTGTATCATAATCATACAAGATTGTTTATGCCATGCTATAGCTATAGTGGCTCAGACGTAGAAAAATATTCGCATTGGCGGGAAGCACCGATTATCCTGCTCAATTCTTCCATCTGATGCTTCTCAGCACTCTCAGCCTTGTACAGGCCTTACGGGTTCTTCATTGACAACCACATGCGCCTGATGGCTCCTGGTCATAGGGCATGGGCTAGCCAAAATGACAGTTAGTTTCTCCCAACAAGGAAGAGACAATGCCAGTCCTCGAAGGACAATGAAAGGCTTTGTCTGCTATTGTACGGACTGTCCTGTCAGAAGGAGTAACAACAAAGAACGCGGTGGAATTTATGACGGCTCTTTAATCTCTTAAGTACCAGTTGTTCCCGTGAAAGGAACCCTAGTCGCATTCGATATAAGTAGACAGTTGCCCTGTTCTGACCCTCCACTCACGCGACACCATTAAGGAAATACCATGGCCAACCAGAATTCGCAAGCACCGTCAGATCAGCAGCGGCCTGACGATACGGGCAATATCAGCCTAGCCAGGGAGCCTCGTGGTCCTTCTGACTGGGATGGAACGTTCCAGTCGCTTGACTCCATGCTCGACCTCAACTTCGCAGACCCTGATTTGAATCTACACATGATGCCTCCCATACCGTCGGACAATTTGTCCAATGGTAATCCCGCCTACTTTGACAGGCTGTTTGATCAGGTAATGAGAGATGCGGACAATGCACAGGGAGCACAAAATCCCCTTGTTCCCGCTCCCATCAACCATTCCCAGTTGACGCAAGACACAAATTATACATATTCAGGTTTTTCGCACCCGTTGCCCCCTGGCCCTCCAGTGGTATTCCCTCCTGCACCGGGACCTCAAATTCCCAATCCGCTGGAGAGTCCTCAGAATATACCCGTTCAGGCTCTGACCGCTAGCCACGGCCTCGCTAACAGTGCGATCAACACCGCGCAACACCTGGGACCCGATTACTCGCCAACTGCACCCGGCCCGGTTCGCACGAACCCCTCTCATGGGGCGCAACAACGCGGTCATCCTTATAGATCTCCGTATCACCAAGTTGCAGGGAGGGCACTACTCCAGCAGAGAGCATCGCATGGCGGCCCACGCCCTATTCCGCAACCGCAAAGACGACCCGTGCGTGGTGAACCGTACAGCGTGCTAGAGTGGGAGCTGCTAACTGAGATTGGCCACGTTCGACGAGAAGTGAGAGACCTTAGGGTTGGTTTTGTGCAGGACCTTGCCTCAATCCAGAATCAGATTAATGCGCTTAGTCAGATGTTGCATCAGGAAAGGGAGGCCCTTGCTAATACATGAGCTCGTGTCTGGACCCATGAGCATGGGAGTCCAACCCTCACGGCTTGATAGTGGCTATCGATAACCAAGGGAGTCGGGGTATGCAGCGTAGTTTCCTTTGTTGTTTGCTGCTCAGTTCTCAAAAGAAGTCCTTTCATTGTACGACTCGGGTTGAGTCCACTCGTTTTGTTTGCCAACCTGCAATTGTTTACTCCCATGCGTTCTTTATGCTATCTTGCTTGTCCATTCCTGAACTGAGACACAATAGGCCTTTCTCTGGAGTAAAATCATAAAGACCGATAACAATGTACATTGGGATTGCAGTTTCTTTCCCCCACACAAAGGTACTCGGGCAAGGTAATAGCCCCCCGGTTTAACTACTCTGAACATTTTCACAACCAAAGCCACAACTACAAAGACCCAAACCCTACCTGTCCGGCTTTTCTGTACGTCTCAATGGTCCCTAGTGGCCGTGTAGTTACCTTTTAGTACTTCAAGATAATTTACGCCTCGCAGTTCAGTGGACACGAACTCTCCTCAGGTAAATCCATCATTAGAGATAGGACGGCCCAGGGCAATCTTCCGTCATTGATGGGGCTCTTCCCAGAGTACACCAACAGGCGCAATATGGTCTGTTGTACAGGTCCTGCAGAACTGGAAGCATCGACGGCTCGTTCAGCCAGATCCGAGGCACTTGGTCTCACCCAGCAGCAGCCCAGGAGGCCATCTTCAGAAATGCAACCTATACCCGCGGGCTGTCCGCGACTATTAGGTACGGACCCTAACAACATGAATTCGAACAGCGTTCATTCGATGTGGACGAAGCATATAAGGAACGTGACAAACTAGGCAAACGGAAACACATACTAGAGACCGTGAATTCAGACCTTCATGCTGACTTGCAAACTACAGCAGTGAGGAAGGAATACTTCGAATTTCAGTACAATCAGGCAATGCTGGGCGTGGAGCTGGCGCGGCACGAAATAATTCAGTTGAGGGCTTTCGTGTCACACCCCTCACCAGACATGTACGAGCCAATACTGTGCCTTGAAAGAAACAGTAGTGCGCTTCTACTGAGGGAGAAGGTAGAGGATAAATCTCCACTGGAAAGCATCGTGCATAGATGCACTGATCTAGAGAACCTCCGCGAGGGCTTTGAGTAATGGGGGCTCATTCTTGTGCTGAGCCGAGATAACCTGCGGGTCGCTTGCGAGGGATTAAAAAGACAGTATAACAACCTTTCGAAGAAACAGACTCGACCCGAGACCCAGAGCAAGAAGGTAAGGCGGCAGAGGGCGACAGAGGGCGACAAAGGAGCAGCAACGACAAGAGCTCGATGGGCTCAGTCCTGAGCGTCGCGGATCCCGACCACTCTTCGTCCCCCCGTCCAGCAAATCACCACAAGTCAAGCCGCTGTCAACGATGCTCTAGCATTTCCTGGGTGATCGGCTACGATGCTGCCAGATGCTGATGTATTTGCAGATATAGACTGGGACACAATGGATCAACAAAACAACTTCTTGCTGATATCTATCAGGCTCTCTTGCAAACCCCTCCAACGAGCAAGGATGGAAACAGCGCGAGCGCTGCAATAGCTCTGCCGCGTTGGGTGTCAAAGTACAATTTTTAACGGAGCTCTGTTTAGCGTACTTGAATCTTCTCTATGCTTTTCAATATCCGTAACGAAATTGTAGGATGTGCTTGGAAGTAGTTGGACGAGTTTTGCTCCAGTGATGGGAGAAACAGAACCTCAAAGAACCCAGTTGGACTTTGCGACAGTTAGAGGTTCGTTATACGACCGTCTCCTGGCAAAGGAGGAATAATCAATAATTTTTGCACCCTGAAAGAGACAATAGTTCTCCTTTCCTTGATTATGATCCAAAGCACAATGGTCATTGAATTTTTGAATTGTTATACCTTGAACAACACGCCTTTGACAGCCCAATCTCGATGGGCAACATAAAAGGCCACCAAATGGCAGTACACTCAAGTCATCTATCAACTACTTTTCCTGCACGAGTTGAGCTCAAGCAGCGACTCTTCTCAAGAGCTCCTTACAAAATGGACAACGACTTGACCGACGTCTACTGCCAGTCTTGCGAGTCACCCGCATCTGAGTCATGCTGGTTAGAGCATATCGTTGATCTGGAGCATCGCCCTTCCAGTCCTGATCTTGCTGAAGCCCTCTTCACGTCGGCCTTTGATCTAAGATCCCCGGAGATGGTGAACTGGTGGACGGACGAAAGTCTCTCTCAACAGGGAACTGACCTAAACACGCTCATTTTTGGTAGATACTGGCTTCGAGGCACAAATGGACTTCATTGCCGAGAGTCAGCTGCAGGGTGGACTTCAGGGCTCTCTAGTCCCCACCGAGAATCAACAAGTCCAGCGTTCTTCAACTGCCCCCATGGGCCTAGGCGGGCAAGCCGCGAACCAATGTGTAGCTGAGCCAAACGCACCAGGACGCACCCCGCTAGATTATTCGCCGCCTGATCCAAAGGTCCCATATTCGCATTACCACTCCCTCGCCCGGCGCTCCAAATCAAATCCAAGCCTGGGCCAGGAAGCTGAGAATCGGTACACCGAGGAGGTTATCATGCTCTACGAGAAAGTCGTCCACGCAATCGACGTGATCGAAGCAGAGAAGAACAAGATGCGGCTGACTCGGCAGAGGGACAAAGATTGGGGATTCCTTCTAGATTCGTTCAGATACATTGCGCAGGGCCTCAGGGAAGAAGATATAATAGCCGGGCGAAGGGTGCCCAAGATGGCTCTGATTCGGGAGTGGGTGAGGAATACTGAGAACCTTGCTCTGCGGCTGGAGCTGGATGTGAAAAAGCTTCGATTTCGCAATGAAGGTCGTGATTTTCGGAAAGGCAAATAGGTGACTTGCAGACGTCAAGCGTCTGCACCATGACAGCAAGGTTTCTATTTTGGTACCGCGTAAAATGATAAATGGCAGTTGGCGGTTAGGGCTAACGTGGCAAAATTCAATTCGGTTGGATTGTACTAACAGTTCTACAGAAGGCTTTGTCTCTCAGCGAAGTAATTGTTCTCTCCCAAGCAATATGTACTTGATGTCTTTTGTAGTTCCAACAAAGATACGCTATTTCTACAACTTTCATTCTTAACTATATCCATGTGCACCTAATCGTAGAAGGATATAATAAAGGGTATGGAGATTATTAACGGCGCCTTCCTGTACGAAGCCCCCTTTTGATGATTGATTTGGGCGTCGATGGAAGTTAAAGCTGTGCCAAAGGTCTAAGGAATGTGGCAAGAGCTTCAGCGACAAGTACCCTTTGCTCCGACACATGTTTACCGACCATGGGCCAAGTCCAAAGTCCGATCCATACCTGCGGATACTGCGGTCAAAGGTACTCTGCCATGCTGCAAGAGTACACGAATCAAGGATTCACAACCTGGTCTTCCAGGACTGCCCTATTGCGGAGTATATTCGCAAAGATAAGCAAGGCTTTAAGGCCCGCGATGGCCTGCTCAACCACCTACACCGCGTGCATCAACTTACAGTGAAGGGGGGGGTGGTCTAATAACCGCGCCTTGCCTGATAAACCTGCCATCTGAGATGACCTAACGGTTGGGTTACCAGATTACTACCGTCTCCTTGTCCCATTGGTGCTCCAGTAGTAACTTTGGCGTTGGAAACTACTGATTTCGTGTTGATGCCTACTCACCAGGCCATATGTCTTCTGAGTCAGTTAACGTTCGTTCATAGCTTGCGAGTAAATGAATACAACGTTTTATACTACTCAATTACTTGTATCCGTCGCCTATTTTCATGATTTTGCTGTTAATTCTGGCGTCAGGTTATGCAAGGGTAAAATGATGGCCTCTTCCTGAGGAGACCCTCTGATCTCTTAGGTTAGCACTTGTCAGATGCCTTCAAAGCAACGCTTCGTCAATCAAAACTGCTTTCTCAGTAGAAAGTTGTTCGTTGTTACTGTCAATTATTTGACTTATTGGCATCACCTTATGGCAGAAGAACATATCCATTCTACAGCTCTCATATTTTCTACATTTGACCAAATTATCAACGAGGCGAAATGTCACTCACAGTTTGCACTATGGAGCTTAACCTCGACGGCGTCCTTGGTATAACCCATAATTCTAGTCCGCTGCCTGAGGAAGGCGCACACTCGGATAGAGACTGGGTCCCGTTCGACGGACAAATTTCGATGGTCGCTGCGAAGCATATGAATCAGACTCTTCAACCGAACTCCCATGCAGACAACACGACATTCGCCAAGTGTTTAGGAAGTGGAGCGTCATTCGCGGGTGATTTGGACCTACAGGGCCTGTTCTACCCTCAACCGGATTTTGACGCCGCCAATATTAACGAAAACCTGGTTAAGTGTGCCAGCGCGTTAACTCATTTGCTTCAAGCATCCGACATCAACGAAGCTAGTTTCATGGAAAACAGTAGTGCTTACAGCCTCACAGATTTCTCGAGCACCTGGGTCTCTGAGAACGCAGACACATTTGGGTCTGGAGAGACGCCACTTCTCTTTCCCGCCTATTCTTCACCTCTTGGCACTTGTGTTTATAGTCCAATCCTTGTACTCAAGGCAGTACTGACGCGATGGCGCCGTCATCGCATACCACGGGTGAAGATCAAAAAGGGCCCTGGGGGCCAGCGATCCCCATCTTCGTGTCTAGCCCCTGCGCTGACGCTATGGAGGGCGCTGCCTGTTTGGTTAGAGCAGGTAGAGAAACTGAAGAAGACACTCTTACAGAATGGTTGTACCGTCGCCAGGTCCTCGCTCACAAGTGGGATGTCAGACGGAATATGCGACTGCAGCACGTACTCTGGACCTAACAGAAAGAGACGTCAATCGACGTTCATCAACATTGTTGAGGATATTTACGAGGCCAAGGCGCGTGCAGCAGATCGCGAGAAAAGAATCGCAGCTCTGGAAGCTGAAAATGAGAAGCTGAAGCGCGACTCCATCGCACGGGGATCTTTTGTGGTATGAGAGGGTCCATCACAGAATAGGGTGGCTGGTTGGTCTACCAACAGTATAAACCCCGATCCTTCGCTGCTTTACTTGTTTATAGTTTGGTTCTATTCGTTTGTAATTCAATACTATCATATAATGCAAACGCTATATCCCTGAACCAACGTGTATAGTACTGATAATTCGCGTAGCCCTTGGACATACCTCGCACAAATCGCGTAGAAAGGTATGATACCAGTAATTGAGAAATAGTCATGAGTCACAGGCTGCCTGCAAAACTACAGTGCACGGCTTTATGATCCCCCAAGCAATAATAAATATAGTGACGAGGGTAGACTGCTGCCCCTACTCTACGTTGACGCTGTTTAGCCCTCACTCAAAAAAGGCTTATCCATAAGGCAATGAAGGTCTGAACGTGCGAGGCCACTTACGGGGAACGAAAAACGTCTCCTTGGGATCATTGTTAGCCCCTTAACAACGATAACTCTGGTACTTTTACGGAGTGAAAAAGCAGGCGCACAAAGGCTTTATGGTGATTGTCCCTGAATGCCCAGCGAGACTGCATGAAAGTGTTTTGTGAACTGCAGCGTGCAGCAGCTGAGTCAACCGTCACTGCCATGATGTTGTCGTTTTGAACCCCATCTTTTTTTCTATGCCTGCTTCTTTTGTATGGAACGTTTGATTTTCGAGGATCCATATTGCTGTCATTAGAAATATGAATATCTGTTCAACTTGATTTGGATGTACGATCAGGTCCCCCGTTTTATGCAATGGTAATTGCTTGTCCTTTGCATGCTATTATTTCCTCCTCGAACAGAATCCTCGGCCCATGTACCTGGCAACCGTAACCACTATGAAGGGCAGAATAGACGGTCAACGGCAGATACTGGAATGACAGAAGGTCCCTAGCAGTCACGATGGAAACATAAGCATCTGCCATCTTTGAATATCATTGTTCCATTGTGTACAGACTGGCCCTTATTGCCATCGGATTCGCAACAAAGCCATTAATGTCTCAGGATAGTGTACTGACGCTTTCGTTGGTATAATAAGCGCGTGCATCGCATCCTTGAGCTAAACCAACTAGGAAAGTACCTAGACATCCCAGGTTCGTCCGTCGCTACACCCTGTCTACCTCCTTGCACGCGTCCCCGGTGACCTTACAGAGACGGGACACGATGTTTTCCAACCCCAACCTCAACCCCAAAGGAAGGCAAGGAAAACCCATATCTATACCAAGCAGCGGCAGGCCCAGTCCGATCCCCAAATCAAACGCAACCCCGCCAACAAGCCCCTCCCCCAGCACCTTCAAGAAGTGGAAAAAGCTCACATTCAACTGTCCACACTGCAATGGTAAAAACCCAGTGCACTGTATGATGAAGAGACACTACATCATGTGCGACTTCTGCGCCGCGGAATATTCTCCACGGAAACACAAGCGGTGTCATCGATGCAAGGACTTTGGTGAGTATCTGAGCCATGCAAATTCTATGCAGTGGCTTGAAGATAATTGGAAGTATATGAATGCTGGGTCGACGCGGGTTGCTGCTGCGAAGGCGGCCGAGCCAAGGAGTTAAGATGTGGGAAGACTCTCGCTCAATGTGACCAGTATCCTACCTGGTGCGATAGATATATATGCACGTGGTTGGGGTTATGCGTATGGTACGTTTCTTCCTCCTGTGGTTGTTTGTTGATGGCATGTTTTCAGGTAGCTTGATGTTCCGTGTCATATAGGACTGACTTACGGCAAAGCTTCTGCTAAGTATTTGACCTTTGCATTCACTATTGCGTTAACCAAATTGCACTTACCACTATTCCCCTTTCCTTCTGTTGTTCTATATTTCTTCTCTAATTTTACCCGTCCCCTGGTTAACCGATACGGATACGTACCGTTGGGTACTCAGAAGTGAACTTGATTGAATTCATTTCTAGACCGAAAGCAGGTAGGAAAAAAAAAAAATATTGCTAGTCTTCTCAGACATTTAGCTCACTACCTGCTGCCATGACCTTTCTAATTGTGTTCAAAGGAAGAATAATAAAACTTGTCAAATGAAAGAGACCATTTTTCGTTGTACCCATTGTTTACCCGCAAAGGTCTCTGGAGAAAGTATCAATGAAACCCACAAATTCCTGTAAGCCTCCTAGCAAACAGCCCAAGAACAATGAAAGCCACAGGTAGCCACCTCTCTCAACGCTAGAGATCACGAGGCCTACAGCCAGTGGGGCAGATGATGAAGGTGCCTGGTAAGTGTCAAGCAAGCTATCTATGGAGGAGTCAGCCGAGGGCCCAGAGGAGTATTCCTCATGAAACTAACAAATTGTAGTAGGTGAACCAGTTAACATGGGCCATGATAGTTATGTCATTCCTTATCGTTTTGATGTGCGGCTATTTATGCGAAACGGCTCCTACTGGCGTTGACGCTTCATGTTCTTGCTTCTTCACGAAGACCTGCATAGCTGAATCACTTGTCAGGCTAAACCAGGTATAAACAATAATTGTATTCAGTGGGGTTAAGCAACAAGAATTCACAATGAGATTTAGATGAAGACAGTGAGTGAATTCATATTCTATAAATAGGGGAGCATCTCTTCTCATTTTGAAGGCCACTGTGATATGGTCCAAGCCCTGGTCTAGCTCAGTAATACCAACACAGATTTCAACACAGAAGTCTGCTGCCAGCAATTATGGGCCAGAACGGTATCCCTCGGTGTCCCGTATGCACCCAGACGGTCACCACAAACTGCCTAGCCTACGACCACATCATGCTTTGCCCAGCATGCAACAAATCCTACAGTCCTATAGTCCAAAGCCAGTGCCCCCGGTGTCGGCCCTGCTACCCATCTGTGCAAGCTCTTTGGGACCACGACCAAGTCATGGCCTGGTGCGCTATCCACGCCCGGCGTCCGACCGGCCACGAATCTGCCCCCGGCGGCAACACCAGCGTGGAGAAAGTAACGGCGGCCCGAGCCCTAGAAGAAGCCAGACCAACAGAGGAAGAAGTGCGACATGCGCTGCGTATTAATCAGCATTTTTACAGGGGTCAAAGTGAGTCGTACTCAGATTTCCTGCGCCTCTACCAGACGGATGAGGGCCGCCTTGCTACTATTCGGGCTGCACTGAGGATACTTTACCCGGTTATCGGACCGGGAGAGCAGGGGGTTGAAGATATTGTTCGGGTTTTGCGCACTCCTCTTCTTTCTCATGGGGTTCAGCAGAGTGCCGCTGTTGAGGCCTTGATGCAGCTTCAGCAGCCGGCTGATAGACTTGAGGCTGCTGAGGGTCTGGTTCTTTTGAGTCAGGGGTGTCGGTAGGTCGTCGTCTACTTTTCGTGCTTCGTTATGGTTGTTGTCTGCTAGGTTCTATACACTATCATTTTGTTCTATAGTTTTCTCTCTGTAGGTGGGAAGCCGTAGAAATAAGAATGGTTCGGACCACGACCGGTTCGGGGAG
Organism: Aspergillus undulatus; assembly: GCF_047715775.1. NCBI lineage: Eukaryota > Fungi > Ascomycota > Eurotiomycetes > Eurotiales > Aspergillaceae > Aspergillus > Aspergillus undulatus. Next base: position 76,919 of record NW_027396687.1, read on the forward strand.
GCGCCGAGGTCCACTGTGGAATTTTAGACCCTGCCCGGGGAGGACGATCTGCATGAAGAATTGTGCCCCTCGAAATAAAATTGTCACTGGAATTTAACACTTGTCAGTCCCCCGCGTGCCGAACTGCTGTCACTTCTGAAGCGTGGCTCGAGCTTCCTGGGGTAAAGAATACTTCCTTCCAACGACAAGAAAGCATCACATCACTGTGGCAACATGGGCATCCCCACAAAGGCGTATCTCGTTGAGGAGAAAGGGGGCCCTTTCATCTTGAGAGACGTCGTTCTTGATGGAGTTGGGCCGGATGAGCTTCTGATTGAGCTGAAGTTTACAGGGCTATGCCACACAGTAAGTCCTCTTGCCCGTCGAGGTCGATCTGCTCCTTCAATCTAACAGTCCTAGGATCTGGTCGTCCAAGCAGGCCTCATGCCCCTGGGCGGTTTTCCCGCCGTCCTGGGCCACGAAGGGACGGGAATAATCCGACAAGTCGGATCAGACGTCAAAAACAAATCACTAAAAGAAGGCGACCAAGTCTTCCTCAGCTTCCGATCGTGTCAAGAGTGTTCCTTCTGCGAGAGTGGGAAATGCGGTGCATGCGTCCACACAACCGACCTCAACTTTGTCAGATCCCGACTAGAAAAGTCAAAGCCCTCACCAATCAGTTTACCCAATGGAACGCCCGTCCATGGGCAATTCTTCGGCCAGTCGTCTCTCAGTCGCTTGGCGGTTGTGTCTGAGCGGTCGGTCGTGAAATGCGACGTTGAGTTTCCGCTTGAGAAGCTGGGTGCTCTTGCGCCGCTTGGCTGCGGATACCTCACTGGTGCTGGGACCGTTGCTAATGTCTTGCGTCCTGCGGTAACATCCTCAATCGTCATCATGGGGATGGGCGCTGTCGGCATCGCAGCGCTCCTCGCAGCAAAGGCTCTTGGAGTTGAGAAGATCCTTGCTATCGATATCGTCGACGAGAAACTTGACCTTGCGCTTTCGCTCGGTGCCAGCCATGCAGTTAATACGCTTCGCAACCCAGATATTCCTGGAGGCATTCGCGAACATTTCGCGGACGGAGGTGACTATATCCTCGATACAACGGGTGTGCCGAAAGTGCTGCAGGCGGCTCTCGGAGCACTAGCCCATGGAGGTACATTTGCTCTGATCGGTGCCATGCCGCCGGATACGGATCTCCAGTTCAACGCATTGGACATTTTGACTGGGTGTAAGAGGATTATTGGTGTGATTGAGGCGTGGTCGGATCCGCAGGAGGTAAGTCCAAGAGCAAACACTCAATGAATGCATCGCGTTGCTGACCCCTGATTCAGTTCATCCCACAACTTGTGCAATGGTACAAGGACGGAAAATTCCCCGTCGACAAAATTGTCCAAGTCTATCCGGCTGGCAAGTTGGATCGGGCGCTTGACGATCTCAAGGCAGGAAAAGTACACGGCTACAGTCCTGCCACAAATTTCAGAATCGCTAACTGCTCCTACAGGTTATCAAGCCCGTTCTGTCATGGGACGCCTTGTGATTTGAGAAATTTTACCTTCATTGTACATAGTTTGAAGCACTGCGACAGGGGACTTTCAGCAATCAATGACGCTAGAACACAATTAAAAGAGAGGATGCACTCGAGTGACGACCAACCTCCACTGTAAATACAACAGCGAGGCATTCATGGCCACTGAATTAAGCTCAAGGACCCTTGGAAATAAGCTTGTTTACCTTTTCAGCTGCATCCCGCACTCTAATTGGACGAGGACATTTCACTTGACACCCTGCACTACCAGCCCCCCCTGCGCGCGCTTCTCTTTCAACAACTTTCTCTCCCACTTTCTCCCTACGACCCCCCTCTCACTCAAACCTATCATGAGACTCACAAGGACTCTCCTCTCACGCGTGGCTCCGCCACTGCTCCGGAAGACCCCATTTCCCATCCCTAAGCCGGGGCCCTTTCTACCGGCGACTGAACAGGTTGACGAGGAAATCATTCCCGGTTACAAGTCTAAAGACTTCTACCCAGCAAAGCCTGGCGAGGTACTCGCCGATCGCTATCAGACAATCGTAAAGGTTGGATGGGGCGGTTCATCGACAGTATGGTTCGCTCGCGACCTGCACAGGTACCAAGTCCAGTTCTTCCACGCGTAAATCGACTTCCTAATGTTTCTGCCAGGCTTCCCGATGAGCCCGAGGAAGTCGTGGCGCTGAAAATAAACAATTCCAATTGTCATTCTGACCTTGAACGAGATATGGAAGAGCACATTGCGACCGCGGACTCATCTCATCCCGGTCGGTCGCTTTTCCGTACTTTCAAAGACTGCTTTGAAATTCCCGGCCCCAGTGGGAAACACTTCTGTTTCGCGTATGAGCCTATGCGAGAGTCACTTCGGCTTTATCGGCGGCGGTTTCATAACGATGCGATACCTCTACCGCTTGTCAAGATCTACCTCAAAGTCCTTCTTACGGGGCTTGACTACCTGCATACCAAGTGCAAGGTTGCTCACATGGGTAAGTTCCTCCTTGCTCCTGGACTTATCTTCTTAGCCATTCATTGTTAATCTGCACAGACATTCACTATGAGAACATCATGGTTTCCTTCGAAGATGAAGCCGTGCTTGGTGACTTCATGAACGCCCAATTCGACGAACCAATGTCGTATAAGCTCGACTCGGCCGGGCGGGTAGTGTACAGTCGCCACAATGAATTCGGATCACTAAGGCGCCTAGGAAGCATACCGCAATTCGTGGATCTTGGTTCGGCAGAGAGATTTGAGACCGATGGCGAAATCGGAATATTTCCCGTCCAGCCAGACCACGCTCGCGCACCAGAGATTATACTCGGCTGCGGGTACAAAATGAGTGCTGATATTTGGAGTCTCGGCGTCATGGTTCGTTCAGCCTTCAATTTCCTGGTCGCCTCTTGTTTCAGGGCTGATTCGACCTCCAGCTGTGGGATCTTGTTGAGGGGAGAAATCTATTCAGCCAGTTCCGCGATGAGCATGGCAACTACAGTGCTAAAGCACATCTCGCGGAGATGATTGCCTTGCTCGGTCCCCCTCCAGCAGAGCTTCTGGAAAGATACCAACATTGGCGAGGATTCAAGTTCCCGGAGAAGATCAGGGCACGGACCGGTCCATTGTTCGAAAGCGCGGAAGAGTTCTTCCAGGGACCATTCTTCAGCGAGGACGGTATGTGAGGCAATCACTCCCTTGCCCGTTTTCCTCCGCTAACAAATCTCGTAGGCCAATTCCTTTACCAAGATCTGATCCCTGGTCGGAAACTGAGTGATACACTCCCTTCTCTTGACGAGACCGAGCAAGCAGAGTTCCTCTCGTTCGTCAAGTTAATGCTTACTTGGAATCCCGTGGATAGAAAGACCGCGGGCGAACTGGCAAAACATCCGTATCTCAATTAAGACTCCGGGGTGCGCATGGTTCCTAGCTACTGCTGACTGAGCGCTCATCTCATGATATGGCCAGTCACGGTCTGGTCATCCATGTCTGGACCCTGGTAGTCGAACCTACGACAGTTGGACGAAATGCCATACGCAACTCCCTGTAGAGCGACTGTAGAACCAACACAAATCGCAACGCATGTTGAACATAGACAAGGGAGAAGAGCTTGCTCTCATGAAATCACTGCCATTCATTCCTGGAGGCTGGGGTTAATCTCATTGCCTACTCATTCCACAATCTAAACATATATATGTGCCACGTGGAAGGAGCGATTAGGGATGCTTAATTCCGCCACGCTTTCCCTTCTCGCCAGATAACGCCACACTTAGCGTAACTGTTGCCTAGGGTAGGAAGAAACCACCGTCATTGTTCTGGCGGTGATGGTTGCTCCTGCCCTGTCTCGGCACATACCTAGCTACCGTCGGAAGGCTTCGGACGTATCGGATATATCCGAACACCTACTCACCAGCGGCACTTAGTTAAATGGTTAAAAATGGGCTTGGAATAGTTGTTGCTTCAACAAGCCATGATCTTAGAGTTGTAAAAATGCTTGCATTCCGAGGACGTACACCAGTGCAACGATGTACGTTCGCGCGTCGAGGGCTTGCGACGGCAGCACTGAGTCGCTTTGAACCGGACACGCGCGTCGACTTTAGCAAGTTCACAAGCAAGATTCGCACGTTGCGAGAGAGGTAGGAACTAGTCGAATCATAAATCTATAGTACTAAAGACACACAGATTAAAACGCCCCTTGACATACTCTGAAAAAGTCCTCTACAGCCATCTAGACGACGAATTCGACCAGGACATCGTCCGCGGCAAGACACAGCTTCGAATCCGCCCCGTCCGAATAGCATGTCAAGATGCAACAGCCCAGATGGCGCTTATTCAGTTCATGTCTGCTGGGCTGGACACAGCTGCCGTGCCGACGACCGTCCACTGCGACCATTTGATCGTGAGCCGCGATGGTGAGGAGGCGGATCTTCCACGCGCTCTAGAGGCGCATCGAGAGGTGTATGAGTTTATGCAAAGTGCGTGCCAGAAGCACGGGATGGGGTTTTGGCGGCCCGGCGCGGGGATCATTCACCAGATTGTGCTGGAGAATTATGCATACCCGGCTGGGGTGATGGTTGGGACGGACTCGCATACGCCCAATGCTGGTGGTATGGGCATGATTGCTATTGGGGTTGGCGGCGCGGACGCGGTTGATGTTATGGCTGGTCTGCCTTTCGAGTTGACGGCGCCGAATGTGCTTGGTGTACGGCTTCATGGAGCGTTGTCGGAGTGGGCGTCGCCGAAGGATATTATTAACAAACTTGCTGGATTGACATCCGTCAAGGGCGGGACTGGGTCGATTATTGAGTATTTTGGTCCAGGGACGGAGACCCTTTCGGCGACGGGTATGGCTACTGTGTGCAATATGGGGGCTGAGACTGGGGCTACGACTTCAATCTTTCCTTATGCGTCCTCGATGAGCGAGTACCTGCTTGCCAATCGACGGCCTGACATGGCTGATGCGACTAGAGCAATTGCGCATGAGCTCCAGGCCGATACGAGCGCCGAGTACGACCAGGTTATTGACATCGATCTGTCGACCTTAGAGCCCATCATCAACGGCCCCTTCACGCCTGACTTGTCGACCCCTCTTTCAAAGTTCAGGCCAACAGCGGAGGAGAGTAAATGGCCACCACTAACCGCAGGCCTCATCGGATCCTGCACCAACTCGTCCTTTCATGACTTGAGTCGAGCCGCTAGTGTCGCACAACAGGCATTGGATGCGGGCTTCAAACCTGTTATGCCATTGTTTCTCTCTCCGGGCAGTTTACAGACGCGCGATACACTGGAAAAGGCGAAAATTCTTCAGATCTTTGACGCTGTAGGAGCCACCATGTTACCGAATGCTTGCGGGCCCTGTTGTGGTTCCTGGGATCGAGCAGATATGGCAAAGGCAGGTCTCAGCTTAGGCTCATCAAACAGAGCAGTTAACTAACAGTACCAGGGCACCCCAAACTCCATCATAACCTCATACAACCGGAACTTCTCTGGCCGACTAGACAGCAACCCAGCAACGCATACATTCCTCGCCTCGCCAGAAGTCGTCATGGCCAAGGTTTTCTCCGGGGACCTAGGATTCGACCCAACAAGGGACACGCTGGTGACCCCGTCCGGCGAAGAATTCCAATTCAAACCACCCACCGGAGACCATCTTCCAGTCCAAGGATACCTAGACTCTGACAGAGCATACGTCCCGCCACCACCAGGGGATCGTGCTACCCTTAAAGTCACCATCAACCCAAACTCCCAGCGTCTGCAGAAACTAGCCCCATTTGCTCCCTGGTCTGGAACCGACTTCGAAAACTGCCTCATCCTCATTAAAACACAAGGGAAATGTACAACCGATCACATCACACCCGCAGGGCCATGGTTTCGTTTCCGCGGCCACTTGGAGAACATCTCAAACAATACCCTTATCGGCGCCGTGAACGCTGAAACAGGGAACGTCAACAAGCTGCATAACCAGCTCACAAAGTTAGAAAGTGATGTACCAGGCACAGCGCGCCACTACCAGTCCCAGGGCCGACAATGGGTCGTCATAGCAGACCACAACTACGGCGAGGGTTCATCGCGCGAGCATGCCGCGCTCCAACCGCGGTACCTAGGTGGTGTGGCGATCATCGCGAAGAGCTTTGCGCGCATTCATGAGGCAAATCTGAAGAAGCAGGGGATGTTGGCAGTTACATTTGCTGATGAGAAAGACTATGATCGTGTTAGGGCGTCGGACTTGATTAGTATCATAGGCTTGATGGCCTTTGAGCCCGGACGGCCCTTGACGATGAGGGTTACTCCTACTGACGGGAGGGATGCCTGGGAGGCGAAGTTGAGACATACCTTTACGAAAGAGCAGATTGGGTATTTTAAGGCTGGGAGTGCTTTGAATTTGATGGCGAGGGGGGCATAAGTGTCTCACGGATTTTAGTATACGTTTGTAGCAAGTCTCCTGATTGACTACAAACAAATTTCATCTCATCAAGTCAACAAACTGGAGGTATATACAGAATACATGATGGAACAGTTCCCTTTACTTCCAAAAAATCCTACCCTCAAACAACCTCCTCGCAGTCCGAAAAACAGTCGCAAACTCCAACCCCCCATTCTCGCCGAACGTAGCACCCACAAGAATATTCCCACTCGCATGCCCAATCGTGGTCCCCGAAGGATCAACCTTCTTCAAACTCGTCACCTCATACACTGTGCTCCCCTCCAACCTCGCTGCCGTCGCAAGCGCCAGCGCAACTGTAATCGGAACCGCCTTGTGCGGTTGTCCCACTGAGAGAGCTCGGACAACGAGATCGACTTTCGAGCTTGACTCTTTACTCGGGGTCGAAATGATTCCAATCTTCGGTACACTCCCCGGTACATTCCCCGGCGCATCCGCAAGACCCATCCTGACGCCCGCCTGCCGTCGAATCGAATCCAGTCTCTCGAGTAGATCAGACGTAGCGGTGATTTCGTCGGGCGTAAGAGTCCCTGAGATATTGAGGTCATCTGCTTTAACGAAGACGCAGGGGTTCGCGACATCGATACATGTCGCCTCCACGCCGTCGAATGTATCCTTCACCACACCCGTAGGGAGTAATTTACCCGTCCGCGATCCGGCGGGGTTAATGAAGTCGAGCTGAATTGGCGCTGCGGTGCCCGCGACACCGTCGATGGCCAGTTCACCAGATGAGGCGGCCTCGCCGTCAACGAGGGGGAATGTAGCGTGGATGATTTTGCCTGTGTTGGTATTATGGATGCGCACCATAGCATTCCCTTTCTCTCTCAAGTTGTTGGATCCAAAAAGCCCCGAGTCAACAGCATAAGGCCCAACAGCACTAACCATATTCCCACAATTACTCGAAAAGTCCACCTCCGCGTTCTTAACCCCCAGCGCAGCAAATGTATAATCGACATCTGCGTCTGGGTGCGTCGACTGACCAACGACGCAGACCTTGCTTAGACTTGAAATCCCGCCGCCCATTCCATCGAGTTGACGGCCGTAGGGGTCAGGCGATCCAATGACCCCGCGGAATATGGGTGCCCATTGGTCTTGCGATTGTGGGAGGTCAGCCCGGTTGAAGAATACGGCGCGCGATGTGCCGCCGCGATAGTAGGATGCTGGGAGGGAGGATTGGCACCGGGATGCGGATGAGGATGAGTGGAGAGGTGTTGCAGCTCTGGGGAAGGAAGGCTGAAGGGAGCGTTGGATTGCTCTTGTGTACATTTTGTATTGTGTTGATGGTGTTCTGGGCTTGGAGGTTGTTGAAAGCCCGGTCATGTACACGTCCGATAACCGGGCCTGCTTCGGCTCAGGCGAATGACACGTGACTGGATCGATCCGATGAAGTTGGCTAGGGTTCGCCAGCCTCAAATGATACTCCGTATGAAACTCTTCTCTTGCACGTCTAGAGATGATGAGCTGGAGAGCTCTTTGAATGGATGTGATATTAACATAAACCTAACCGTCCAGATTATCCTCTCCAGGGCCGTACGGACAAGCTACTGCACCACATGGTGTCCATACATTCGTACTCATTCGGCGACATGAGAACCGGAAGAATTGATAAATTATTGGATTCCCTTATGAAAGGAAGCCCCAGGCGTCCGCGGACCCCAGCTCAACCCCCTCAGTAAACAGATCCATCCATGGCAGATCAATGCGGACATCCGGAAAATCTGGGGGTGTCAAGCCGTGGTCCATTTCTCCAACTGCATTTCCTGGACTTGGCGTGGGAAAAGTATGGGTTTGCAGTCCGAACCACGATTGGAATTCAGTATCCAGCTCTACGGCCAGGGGTTCGCCCTCGTCAAACAACGTCAATATGGAATTTCCCAGACGCTCAATAATCGTTGAGCATTTCTCACCGACAGCTCGACCATTGGAGATACCGCGAAACAAAGTGAGGAATGTGAGGATGTTTGTCTGTATTACGGGTTTTGACAGCTCATGTCGCAGAGCGGGCGATGCTCGCAAGGCGTACAGCATCGTGACGGCCGCCATGAACAACGAGTGGATGGCGACAAAGGTGTACTTGATCCGGTTGCGGGCATAAAGCGAACTATACGAGGTGATCAACCCTATAGCTGACTCAGTGCAGAGCTGAAGGTCTTCAGCTGAAGGCATAGGAACGGCACGAGATGGGCGGAAGAGCGATAACACCGCGTGATGATACGCGATCTGAAACCACTCTTGGGATTGGAAGGTGGACATAGTGCGGAGGTATCTTGGGGCGGTGATGAGCCAATGATTGAGCTCCGAGTAGAACGCCTTCCGAGTGGTTTCTAGCTCAGTATGATCGGACGACGTTCTGCCGATAGAATGAAAGGACCTATATACCTTTGCGTTGATCTTTCGCATTTGAATGATGTGGATGAAAGTCGATGTGTCGGTAACCTGCGGTAGCAATGGCGGGTCTGGTGGACTGAAAGTCTCATTCAGTTGGTCATCGGACAGTGGCAGAGGCAGCGGCGTTGTGATGTCGTCTTCACGAATACCAAGCGGGCGTCCCATGTTGATGGACATGCTGCAGCTCATAACATACACACACCAGAACACGCGCTTTGCCATTTCCGCCTGGACCACGGTCTGCCCCCTCAAACTCTCTTTTCGATGAAGGTCAATACCCAAGGCTAATTGCAGGGCAAGGCTGGTAGTGTACCACATATTGACCGATTGCGGCTCGTTGTGACCGTACATACACAGTAAAAGAAGGCATTGGATACACTCAAAATCATCGGCCCGTATGACAACGTGCAAGTCTTGTATTGCTTGCCTGAAGAAAATACGGTGGTCAATATTCATCTGGCGTGTCGGGGATTGCTCCGCCGCTGCGATGGCGCAAACCATGTATACCAGGAACTTCGTGATGGGAGAGGTGGCTGATCTGGCAAGGAAATGGTTGAAATGGTCGAACACAAAGCTCGGTCGATGGAGGACCGGCAAGTACGGCGATCTTCGTTCGAAGAACACGTCCACTAGACTATAAAACGTCGCATCATTTATATCTACCATGACCGAAATATTGTGAGAAGCCATATTGGCTGCGGAAGCATCAGACATGGCCGCATCATCGCCCCATAAATTCCAGGCGCTACTGAGCGCACTTCTGTACGCGTCACGAAAATTTGGGTGCGGAGTGAAGGTCGGGCGGAGAATTCGACCACTGTAAGACGAATCGGTATTTGTATCGGAGGAGTCTCGCGGCCGTAAAGGACCACGGACAAGAGTGGGTGTTCCGTTACATTGCACTGCAGGCAAAGTATCAGCTGGAGGGGCATCAGGTACAGCAGTATCGAATTCCATGGACTCAGCCAGGTTTTCCAACCCTGACCGCTTCTCTGTCTGTAACTGATCAAATCTGAGTTGTATGTCATCGTACTGCTCCTGCAATGAGAGCAGTTGATTTCGCAGCAAGTCGCATTGGCAGTCGGTGTTCGCCTGGTCGAGTATTAATCGGCGTGAAGGGACACAGATTACCCCAACAGTTTGACAAGGACCACATGTTGGTGTTCTCCCGTCACACTGAGACTGAAGTCAGATAGGCCTTATCAAAGAGACAGATGACTTACCTTCTGCTTTCGACGCCTGCAGCGCTCGCATGCCGCGGCGCTTCGGGTCAGACCTTGCCGGTGCCGCCTGATGGAAGGAGGCGTGTTGACATTGCCAGGTTTCGTCATGGCATTGATGTGGTTGTTATATTCATTACATTTCTTGATAAAAGATCTTCAATTGAGCCAAAGCTCCTTGGACTGACGCTGCAGTGGAGTGATGCGTTGGAGAGAATCAGAAATCCGGGGAAGCTGCCAAATAGTCACGTGTTATTGACGTTTTATGCCCGATTTCTGAGGCATCAAAATACTACATCTTCATGCTCCCAAGGGTTCCCCTATCATCTTATTGCAACGATTTCATAAATGATATTCAAGTAGCTTAGGTCATTCGACCATACCTACTCAAAGACCCTTTCTGGATTTTCTATCATGATCTTCATCCAAATATCGTCGCCAACCCATCCTCGAAGATTCTCCAAGATACGAACAGTATCAATAGATCTAAAGGGCTCCTTGACACTCAAAACCCTACTCTTCACACGGCATTTACCATCTCCTGTGTGTGGCCAGTCACTTCCCCAGATACACTGGTCAGGTATTTCTCTCGCAAACGCCTGGATGATCGGGCGAGTATCGTCATAGCAGGCGGCCGTTCGGTTCGATGCTCGATATAGTCCCGAGAGCTTGACTATGACTTTGGAATGTCGTGCGAGGCAAAAGCCGGGCTGCACTTCTGGACAGGCTGTGAAGCTAGGCGACAACTTCGACGCACCTAGCATACCTCCTAAATGATCGGCGATGACGGGCACCGGCAGAGTGAGAACCAAATCAAAAAGAGCTGCAAAAACGTCGTTAGTAGAAATGCGAGGACTCACAGTATTTTACATGGTACTGACCATCCCAAGCCCATCCAGGCACAAACAGCTGAATCATCCAGCCCGGCATCTGGCGAATCCTGCCCGCGGCATTGCGCAGACTTGCTGCGAGACGTTCGACGTCAATCTCTCTTCCATCCGCCTGGAAATTCAATCTAATGCCTCGAATCCCAATGCTGTGCATGTGCTCAAGATCGACATCTGTGATATGATGTAAATCTACTACGGCGATCCCATATGTCGTCTGCTTCTGACGTTGCAGTTGTAGGCATGTCATCAGCACGGAGCAGTCTGTTTTATAAGGCGACGGCTGCACGAGCACAATGGTGCACTTGGAGCATTGCTGAGATATACTCGTATTGAACGAGAGCAGGCTCTCTAGCGGGGCATCTTCTGGTGTGTATGCGCGGCCTTCGGCGTATGGGCCTATTCTGGAATCGAAGACATGGACGTGGGTGTCGAATGCGCTGGGTGGGAGTAATGAGCTACCAGACTGTCAGTAATACAGTACGGATACTCAAGAAATGATAGGTAAATATGACATGCTTGGAATCGCGCGACAAAGCTGTGCTGGTATCGGTTTGCGTGGTGGTTATATACGAGGATGAAGGCATAGTAAAATGTATTTTCGCCAACAACGAACATTTCAAGCCAAACCTCGAACGTAGATTAAAACCGCAAAGATACTCTAAAGCCTCCCAAGAGACCTCAAAATATCCTATCAGACACTGACCAGACCTGACCCAGTTCTTTTTCCTCAGTCGCGCCGGCCCCTGCTCATTAACATCCGAGATCGGAACCTTAGCCGATCATTCATCTATTTTATTGCCTGTTCGGATACATCCGATATAACAAACAGCTACGGCGAAAAGACCCCAGATGATATACCATGCCGCATCTATCTAATTTACCAAATTATTTCTTTGGTAATACCTTGAAGATATCACTGAGTTTCTTCAAGATGCCCATGCAAGGTGCACAACCGCATGGGCTTGGAGCTACGGGGCTCAGTTGCAGGGACGAGAGGCGCCCAATACCATACCGGAACCTAGCAGTTGGTGCATTTATGAATATCTTCCAAGGTAATTTGGAGATTCGAAGAACTTGTCATGATATTATGGAAAAAAGCTAACCAGACAAAGTCACAACATTAGGACAACCGATGGAAGTGCTGAAAACCCATGTATCTCCAATCCTTCATGTGTCACCATGTATGTTTGGTTGATGCTAATCAACACCTTCAAAAAGCTCGCAGCAAACAGACACGATAGAATCAAAGACGCAATCCAGAAAACTTGGGCACGCGGGCGATGGACCGCCTTCTACCAGGGACTAATACCTTGGGTACGCAAACCCCTATACATATTCTTGGTGAAACTGGTTATTAACACCAAGTATACAGGCATGGCTCGAAGCCAGCACAAAAGGTGCCATTCTCGTCCTAACATCAAGCGAGATTGAACACTTCGTGCGCACAAAGATCCCCACTGCGTCATCAGCATGGGGTGGCATCCTTGGCGGAATCGGCGGCGGATTCGCCCAAGCCTATATGACCATGGGGATGACGACGTGCATGAAGACTGTCGAGGTTACTCGGTCCAAGGTTGCCGGACAAGGTGTGAAGCCACCTGGCTCGCTGGAAGTATTCTTTCAAATCCTTCGCGAGAAGGGGATTCGAGGCGTCAACAAGGGTGTTAATGCGGTTGCGCTGCGGCAGGTTACGGGGTGGTCTTCACGGATTGGGATTTCGAGATTTGCAGAAGACAGCATTCGCTCTGCTAGGAGGAAGAACAAAGAGGAGAAGTTGTTGTTTGGCGAGAAGATCCTGGCATCGACGATTGGTGGGGCGTTGAGTTGTTGGAATCAACCGTTTGAAGTTCTGCGAGTAGAGATGCAGTCTATGGCCAAGGACCCGACGAGGCCTGAGAAGCCGACTATTATCTCAACGTTCAAGCATATTATTAGAACTAGTGGGGCCATAGGACTCTTTCGAGGCGTTGTTCCTCGGATTGGAGTTGCTACTTGGGCGACGATTTGTATGGTAGGGTTTGGTGATACGGTGAAGGGGTTGGTCACTCCCGCACGTTCAAAGCTCTGGAGTCAGTTGACTTAGACCCTGGGTCCAGGCTTCTAGTCTGATAATTCCAGTCGATATTAAGAAGCGGTCCCATTCATGTAGGGATGTGGTAACAAGGTCCTATAGTAGCCAGAGGCATGGCAGCCAGCCCTTAGCCGATGTATCACGTGATGCCTCACTGTGGGTAATTTGCCGGAACAGCATTGACCCGGATCCGGTTGATCACGTGCATATGCCCTGCTGCCGAACATCCGGTCTCGGCCATTCACTCGACACAGCTCGCTCCTTCAAGGCGTCAGATGCACTCTTCCACTTTTCTTCTGTGCTCTTGCTGGGCATCCTTTTGAGAGCCAAGAGGCCGTCATGCCAGGTGTCCCATCAAACAAGGCCTGCAAGCGCTGCAAAAAGAGACATCTCAAGGTTTGTTTTTATGCTCAGTCTTGGCGCCTAGCCTGCAGATCCACCCTGGTGCTCATTAGTCCGTGTGTATATATCTACTCTGCAGTGCGATGAGACACATCCCAAATGTCAGCGATGTACTGATGCCGGCGTCGACTGCCCTGGATTTCCGCAAACCCGCAAGTTCATTGACCAAGGCGAGTCTGTGAGGCGTCGTTATGCCCCGTACCCGGGGAACGCCTCTCAGCCAAACAAGCCCGTAAGTCCGTTGCTACTCTTATTGTTCGAAGCATTGCCTTATATGATTAGACGGCAGGAGCCCATATGCCTATATCGGAACAAGCTGAAGCAAGTGCCCAGGCTCGTCATAGTGAATCTCTTCCTGAGTCGCATTCTGCTCCTACTACCCATGCCGAAACTCGCCCGGGGATCAGCCGTGTCGATTCAGGATTGCAGAGGCCTCCCCCGGCCCAATCGGCCCAGTCATCCCGGGCACAGAGTACAGATGGCTCAGCTAGCCGACCAATATCCGATTCTGGGTCAGGCCCTCCGCCATGGCAGCCTCCCAGAATTAACGCCCAGCAGCCCTTTAGAGCCCTGGGCAACCATGCTACGAATCCCCTTACCTTGAATACTCAATACCTGCCTCATACTTTACCAGGGGCGCCACCTCTACCCGGGAGCCCGTCCGAGTCTGGTAGTCAAGAAGAGTACCACGACATATTCTCGGAGTTGATGACCGGAACGGAACATGAGCTCTGCTTCTTGGTCCGGTATTTTTGCGACGCAATCGCTGCTTGGTGAGTAGACTTCCTGGCCGTCACAGTGCACAACTTAACTAATCTCGTAACTAGGTTCGATGTCACAGATGCAGGGAGATACTTTGCCACATATCTTCCAGTTCGAGCCATAGATGAGCCGTCATTGCGGTCCGCGATTGCAGCCATTTCTGCAATGCAGCTGGCAAGACTAAAGGGCACCAAAGCTGCCACTGAAGGAGGCCGGTTCACGTCTCCTGCGACAATGGAGACGTACCCCAACATTGAACAGGTGGACTGGTCTTTGAAAGCCACTCACTACTACTACCTTGCTGTCTCACAGATGAACACACTAATCTCAGATTATGCAGTCGTATCCACGTCAGCCATTTTCGAGGCGCCGATTTCTATTGTCAATCGTTGGGCCAGCATTCAGCGCACTCGAACACAAAGCAATCCAAGTGCACCCTCTGATTCCACGTGGAAGGTAACAGAGAACCTTCTGGCCAGTTCAGCTCTCCTCACCGTCTACAAGTTCCTCGAAGAGCCCGGAGAGCATTGGCAATCGTATGTCGCTATCATCCCTTGAAGGCACTGAAATTACCTAATGCTGCCGCTAGTTTAATGGCTGGAGTGAAGCCACTCTTCAGCCAGCTGTCGGACCTGTGTACTCAAAGGAACCCAACTGATCCGCACTTTCCACCAGGCGTCGCGGCCGTGTTTTGGAACTACGCGAGACTGGACTACCTTGCATCCTACTATCTCAAATTACCGACTCACCTGGATCCTGATGATTTTGGCATGTGGCAGGCTGCAGGCCTTCCAATCGATGACCAGGGAAACTCGAGCTCGCCCGATACGGTTCTTAGGAGACATGCTCCTTCACTAGAGGGCATCGCGACCAACACCTTGACGCGCCTTCTGAACAAATTGACCAACTTTCTGGCCGCTGCCAAAAAGGCACAACTCGAACAATGGGTCGGACAGCCCTCCCCTGAACCGTCCACCTCTCCCAGTCGCTCCAGTATCCGTTCCCTTGATGCTCCACCCACGCTCGGAACATGGCTTAAGCTCTCCTTCGAATTCCAATCCTGGGCTGAACGTCTTACCGAGACCTTTCGTCCTTGTCTTCGAATCGAACGGCCAAGTAGATTTTCCAGCCCCTTGAATGACGAGCAAATACCGTTCCCAGAGATCTTTTACAGTTCCACTGCTTGTGCCTCCGCAATGCAGCAATACCACTTCGGCCGGCTCGCACTAACGCTCAATCGGCCATCGGATGACATTGCCGGTCCTACTACTTCCTTCGATCGCCTGCAGGGTTACCGCGACCTGACTAAAGAGGTCGACCATCGATGTCGTGAGATTTGTGGTATTGCGCTCGGCCGCCCGCAGGTCGGTGCTCGTGTGCAGATGGTCACACTGCTCTATGCTGTTGGGCAGTGCATGGAGAAGCCGGAGGAGCGCAAAATAGTCATTGACTTGTTGCGTGGCATTGAGGCGGATTTGGGGTGGTCGACTTCGTCTCAGGTGCAGAAGTTGGAGAAGTGATGCACCTATTCGAATGCTTGAACATATATATATACCTCTCATCAGCGATAATCATATACAATGTCTGCACCATTGGATGTAAAAGCCTCACTTATCCCAGATGCATAGGCACCCCTCATTTCCATCGTCCTTGGCTAAAGGCAAGCAAGGAGTGCCCGTCACCATCCACGCCGTGCCTAGCATTTATAAGTGACAGTACCTATAATGAGAAGGCTTAGGTTTCTCAACGACCAGCTCCAGGACACAAAGTAACGCAGTACAAGGAGAAGCACACAAAACTCTGCTTAGCAAATCATTCAAAGGCTCGGAATATTATCTCTTTTCAAAACGTGTTCAGCAAAATCTGAATGAGGGGAGCTACAAAGCCCTTTGTCATTCAGTCACTTATTCTTCCCACTTCACACCGCGACTGCTAGGTGTTTAAATCTCTCCTGATACCTTCATTTCACTGAAATCTCACATCACCCTGAAATTTTTCTGGGCTATCAAAATCACACCAGCTCATCTGAACTACACATCCTACTCCCAAGAGAACAAATCATCCACACCCTACCAGCTCCTCCTGAATCTCAATCAATATCAAAAGGCACCAAAATGCCCGAAATCTGCCCAAGCTGCACCTCCTCCCCACGAGCCCTCTGCTACTGGTCACGCCACATCGACCGGTGCAAAGTATGCGGATACTGCTATTCCCCTTCCACGCAGGGCTACTGCATCGCCTGCAGAGACGAATACAGGGCCGAATGGAACCACGAGTTCTGGCTGGACTGGTGGAAGAAGTATGACGGTTTCGATGAGTGGGCGGCTATGAGGGGGTTGGATTCAGTTGATATGGCTGAGGATCCGCCTGCGTGTACATTTGCCGAGGAGGAGGGGATTGTGGAGAATGTTGTGTTGAGGGACGAAGAGGAATTGGATTTTCTGGATCGGATGGAGACTCTTGATGTCAACCAACTGAGTGAGAGTGAGGAATGCCCGAAGTCTTTTGAGGATATTGGGAGTCGTATGGTCGAAGGGTTGAAGAAGGTTGAAGAGGTGTACAGGGAGCAGGAATGGGATGAGAAAGAGCGCTTAGATTAAGCGGCTTGATTGTATGTGGTGTTTCCCTTCTCTGCCCTCTTTGCTATTCAACTCGTGAACAAACCCTGCTGAAAGGCCGTGTCAAGGCTTGCATTAATCCTTTTGAGCCAAATGGGTTGCCACGAAAGTTATACTAGTGACTGCATCAATGATACGGCAGATGTATTCTAAGCATTTATGGCAAGTAGTTTCAATGGAGCAACGTAGCTGTTCAGCATCCACTATCCCATATGGTATTTACGAACACTGTGTCTCAATAGGGAAAAAAAAAGGTTAGGACTGAAGGCAAAGAACAATCGCTCGACGATGGTCAAAGGGGTCGGAAAGATGTGTCTTGTTCACAGCCTCTCGTGTACAAAGCATTTCCCTTCTTGTTCGTCAGCTCAGGGCAAATGCGTTCCAACATGGCTATAAAGGGATGGACATTGGAAGACCTGTGTATTGCTTCATCTACGACTGAACTTTGCGAATGAACGCTGAGTTGAGGCGTAACAATGCAGCGACCGCTATCTAATAAAGATAGACCACAAAGAAAACACCTGAGGCCATGGCAGCTTTGGCATAAGTCAGTCAGCTTATCCGTGGGGTCTTTTACTTGCCTTCATCATCATTCTTGATTTTATGTTCAACTGAAACTCATGCTTCTAGCTACCGCCATTGACGTCCGTTATTCATCGTATCAATTTCCAATTAAGTACCGGGTCGAGCAGTCTGAATGATATTTTTTCATTGTTACCAGCTTACTGATCGTAGTACGAACGAACTTGGTAACTCTTGAAGCCCGTAAATCCCTTGCGGTCCACTGTGTAGAAACAAGGCAGATTTTCTTTGGTTGACTAAAGTGTCAAAGTTATGAAAAGATTACGATATTATAGAACCATTCTTGGAGATATTAAAGACTTATGAGCGATGAACACCCCGGCAGCTTCCAGCCACGCTCCCTATATCCCGTTGCGGTTGATCATCTGCAGGCTGTCTTGCATAAGGACACTTTAAAGCAATGATTATTTTCCAGTGATAAATTAGTAGAGTGTAAGACCTTTGAACTCTTTCTTGCACAAAGTGACTTTGTATCAAGGAAGACGATGAACAATGAAGTGTCAAGCAGGCATAATGCCATGGCAACCCTACCCATTATTGCACAAACCCAAAAACCATAACTGAAAGGAATTTTAAACGCAAAATGTAGAAATACCCCCAAGACCCCTCACTACCTAGAGTCATGAGTGTCCCAATTCAATCTCAAAACAAACCACAAGACCTCTCGCCAACCATGTCAACCAAAGAAATCCCCCGCTGCTGGTGCAAACGACCCATCAACCTATCCTGCATCCGAGCCGATCACCTCATCCCCTGCAAAGCCTGCGGTTCCTCAATGGCCGTAGGCGAGCGAGGCGCACCGCTTGCACCAGGAGCCAAAGTGAAATGCAAATCCTGCCACGCAGGACACAGCATATTCGGCTGGGACCACGAGAGCGCGATGGCCTGGCTCGATGCGAACAAAAATCATTTACGGCACGTCAATGGCGGAAAGACTAATGGGCAGATTGAGTCTCTGTCTTCCAAGTCCAGCCAGGATGCAGGCGCTCTTCTTAAAATGAGTGATGAAGGCCTGAGTCCCGAGAAACTGCGTGCCAGAGCGATAGACGTTCTTGAAGGTATGAAGCCAATGCACGCAGAGCTGCTCCAGGCTCTAAGATGTATTCAGAGCCCGAATAAAGTTCCTGGTCCCAATTTTCTTTCCCGTGATCCGATGCGCTTCCCACGGATCTTGGAGGCTGTTCTATTGCTCCATGGCGATGTGCCGGAGGGGGAAAGCGAGCTTGGTAAAGCCTTTGAGACTGTTAAAGAGCTCCTGGTGAGTCAGAATCCGCTTGCTAGCGCGGTTAGTGCTTTGGCGAGAATCAAGAGGCAGTGTGATAAGGTGAAGGCTGCGTTGAGGGAGAAGGAGATTCAACCGGAAGGATGCAGTGTACTGCCGCCATGTCTTACCGAGGAGCCCAGTGTTGCTGACAGTGTATCTGTATTTGAACAGGTTTTCTTCTTTCGATGATTCTACTGTTTCGTATAGTTGCCTAATTGACATTTGAATACAAACGTCCTTGCAATTGGAATTATTTTTGCCAACCCGTCACCCATACGCGTATAGCGCTATTTTAAGATTGCCCTTACTCTCGTTTTTAAGTTCGCAGGATCCATCTTCAATATACTACCCTGCGTGTAGACTAGACTCGCGATACATTGAGGCTGCATTGACCACCTCTCAACAAGTCGGTAAATCCTGGTTTCATCGTAAAGACCTAGCACATCAAACTAAGCATTCATCATGGGCATGAAAATCCCAATACCCCTTGGTGCCCGCCTGTCCAGAAATGGTAGTTTCACCCTGGTACATCTCGGGGATCACATCGTGTCCTGCAGCCAGTGCAGCACCTCATATTGCCCACGTGACCAGCGAGCCTGCCCTAACTGCGACAGAACGGTTCCCATCCCTGAGAGCCTCGACTTGGCCCACAACTACGCAATGGCCTGGCTTGTAACAAACGAAGACCAGTACAACAATTGGATTGCGCAATCCCGCGACCGAGGGAGGAAAATCCGTGCGTTGGATTATGAGGAAGATGAGCAGATTCAGAACCTTGTGTTGGAGGATTGCAGTATGGTGGATGCTGAATGGCGCCGCACCATGGTCACGAAAGGACTTCAGTTGTCGATTCGGCACGCCTTACAAGTTCGGCCCGCGATTAGGACACTGAGTGATCCGATGGTAAGTCAGGATACTGGCAAGGCTTTCTTGGCCATTGGAATTATCCAAGAGCATACACGCATTGAGGATCCCCACCTTGCTTTTCCTGTTGAGGCGTTGAGGCAACTGAGAGTGGTGCGTAAGGACATGCTTAGGTGGAAGACGCGGCGGAAGGAAGATGCAAACATTGCCTGTAGCTTAATTTGCAGGCCCCGGCATGACAGACGAAGGGCAGACAGATCGGACCGTTGCAGGTGGCTGACAATGAGCTCGACAAATTCAGGGGCCAGGTGTCAAATGGCATGGTCAAGGGTTGGATTGGGTAAGTACGAAGGAGGAAGAGGACCTAACCCACCTATAAGAGGAAATGCCGTAATATTCGCTAACACTGCAGAAGGGCAACATTGCTTTGACCGGCTTGGCTTTCTCTCTGCCATTCTTATTAGCCCTTGGGGAGCCCTGGTTGGGGCACGGTGGGCCTCTCGCACGGGCATCTTTCCCGGGATCTAGAATTCTAGCTTATTGTTGATTCATTCATTCGTAGCCAACTTCCGTGCTGTGTAAATCTCGCATACACAAGTGCACTGACTCGGTCACCGGTGGAGCTGAGAATGATTTCATCTCCCGGAGCCGTAAGCCCGAGGTATTCTCGGGCGAGTGGTCTCGCTTGAAGTGCAGGGGAGATTAAAAGTCTACTCGTGCAGGCCGCGATTTATTGCTAGTCAATAATGGTTAAGATGAATTGAGGCAAGCAATGTAAGTACCCTACAGTGCTTACTCTGAGTCCTTCAGCCACTCTAAGAATAGATAAGTATCCCATGAACTCTCTTGACTCCGCTAAGCATGGCCCTCGAGATACGGAATCCCCGTCAGCTTGAATCCCCTCTCAGTCAGCTGCACCGGCTTCCGTGGCTTCTTCCTGTCATACGGGTCCAGCTCCCCGTTTCGATGCACGGGCAGGTCAACAACATGCATGGCATTCGGCCAGTGGGTGGTCATTTTGGTTTCTGGACTGTCAGTAAAGATTATCAATCAAAATGATTTCACTGGGTGAATGAGCACACCTTCAAAGGCCATCTTCTTTGTCCGGAGCTGCTCGGTTGTTGCGTCTTCGACGGGCATGTAGCAGGTGTATACGGCGAAGCGGGGCTGCGAGGTTTTGGACGAGAGGTTGTAGTGCGGTGTTCGCGAGTCCCCTGTCATCAATCATGGGTATCAGAGCACAGGGATAGACGGTATGGCTATAATAGGTACATACAGAGCAGGAGATCACCAGGCTCGGCAGTGAGCTTTTCCCACTCGCAACCCTTATCCTTGAGCCATTGCAGCCCGGCATCAGTGAACCCATACCACTCTTTCGTCCTATCCATTAAGCCATACATATTAGCCACAGTAGTAAGCTAGGTGATGTGATAGGCCATACCAGGACCAGATCCTCTCCTCATCCTTAAACACCTCATGAAACTCCTCACTCAGCAAATGCGCCCCCCTGCAAACAATCAACCCTCCATCGTCCGGCCCATTCGGCAACAAGTTCACCAAACCCTGCAGACACCGGAACCCCGGCTTCTCGGGATCCTGATCCTGATGCGGCCAGGGCTTGTTCGGCTTGATATCCGATCTATTCGGGAACCCGATATTGACCGAGTCGAACGAGACGATCAGGTCTGGCGTATCGTAAACCTTTTCGAAGGCTGAGATGACACCGGGCTCTTGACGCACCGCCCAGGTGAAGGATTCGTGGGAGATCGCGTAGCCAAGACACATGCCCTTCTCGTTGATGTCGGGGAGGTGGTCTTTGTGGATGGTTGAGGGGTTGTGGCGGTTGAAGCCGAGGTTGCTGCTTGTTTTAGCTCCGGTTCTGGTATATGTGGGATAAATGCAGGGAGGGAGGGATCCCTTACAATTCTTCCAGCCAGTCGTAGATCTCGTCTGCGTACTTGAGCGCACGGTCTCGGGGAACCGCACCCTTGACGACCGCAAAGCCGTTTTGTAGCAGGTCGTCGCGAAAGTCGCCATAGTCCACGTTGGTGCCCTGTGTGAAGACGCGGCCTGAGGGTGTTGTGGTGGTGGTGCTGGTGGTGGTTGTAGACATGACGAATGTGCTCTGATGAAGTGGACTGAAATGCGTGCTCCGTGTGGCCATTGGTCTCAGTTATGTTTATATCCATGCGGCGGTGGCATTGTAAGCCCGGTTCGGCTCGGTTGGCGGTTCGGCTGAGGACAGGGCTGGATCAAGCGTCCAAGAGGTTTCTCGTCATTGTCGTCGTGCTCGGAAGAGTGGGCGTAGGAGAATTGGAGGTGGAGCCGAACGAGGGCGGGGGAAGATCTCTAGATTTCTCCTAGGACAACCTGGAGGAGATAGCAAGGCTGATGCCCACGTCAGACCACCATGGAGCACAAGCGCAAGCGCCTCTCGTACGCGTGCAACTACTGCCGCCAGAGGAAGACACGATGCGATGAGGGCCAGCCATCGTGCCGCAACTGCCAGGTCGCCGGGGTGCAGTGCATCACCACCGACAAGCGTCGTGCAGGGCAAATCGTTACCAACCGACGACGGGCCAGTACCAGTGCCAGTGCCAGTGCCAGTGCCAGTGCAGTGGCTACCCCCGTGGAGAATCAGAATCCGGCCATCAGAACACCCGCGTCTCTACCCCAGACATCTCCGCTGCCTGCAGCCAGTCCAGGTCCAGGTCTGCGGCTGCCCACGCAATGCTGGGACCGCTCGGGTTGGCGCAGTGGGCGGCTGCCAATGATGCCTCCGTTCCTTGGGGGGCGCATGTTCGAGATCATGACCGAGTGGCTGGATCTGGCCTTCTATCGGTTACGGATTCCTGCCCCGTATCCTCCAGATGCCTCAGCGCAGCCAGGCCCGTCGGTGTCGGTGTCTGTCTCTGTACCGCACTCTCCGCCAGCTCTGCCGTCGGGCCACGAAATGCGGGAGCTGGGACGGACGTTCTTGCAGACTGTCTGCTGTATCTTTCCCTTTCTGAGCGACGACGAGGTGTATGACCTTTGTGGTTCGGATGCAGCAAGGACATTCTCTGAACAGGCACTGGCCTACTTGATCGCAACAACCGCATTCATGGAGGGGGACACGCAGCCAGCACCTGCAGCCTATGTCAGCTATTGCAACACACTCTTCGGGCACATGGTAGCAGAGCGAAGCCTGCAGTCCGTGCAAGCCATCTTGCTTTTAGCCATTGTCCTACGGAGCTGTGACAACATCGCCTGGGCATGGGACGTTCTCTGCCTTGGCGTATCAATAGCACAGTCAATCGGTATCAATCAAAATCAGTTGTCAGAATCCCATCGCTCGACATGGTGGTGCCTGTACATATTCGAAAAGATCCTCGCATTCGAGAGCGGACGCGCCTCGATGATATGGGATCGTGAACTATCGTGCCTCGTCCCAGTAAATGATGAGGACCCCAGGAAAAGGTACAAGCACGCGTGTATTAGCCTCGCCAACATGGTGCATGAGCTGCAGGACCGGGCAGCGGGTGCATGGCGAAGGGAGGAGTGGCTGCCGCAGACAGTCGATGAAGCCATCGAAGAGAAGATCCGTACTGGAGGCGAGCTGGCCATCCTGCTCGAAGACTGGTGGGAATCTCTACCGGCTGAATACCGCACTGGATCGTTCTCTCAGCAGTCGGCATTTCTATCGTTCTACTATCACTATGCGTGAGTACTGCGGCTTCACTACTGGATAGGTGCCCCGCTGATGAACCCAATAAGACTCATCCTCCTCAATCGAAGCGTCCTGTTGATTGAGACCTCGGAGATCCGCGAGGTCATCGACCGATACGCCTCTGGCAAGCCATGGCAGCATCGTCTTGCCAACGGGGCAGGGGTCTGCGTCGAGGCGGCCAGGGATATGATCAAGCTGACTGTCGCGATGGTGGACTCGGGACAGCCGACGTATCTGACGGCGTTGAATTCACCACTCGTGGCAGTCTATGCCTTGGCCGTGCATGTCCTTAGGGAAAGACACTCTCTACTCATCCGCTCTGATTTCGAGGTACGCCTTCTCTTTTCCTTTCTGGGCTATCAATCTAATATGACTAGCTCATGAAAGCTGCCATTAAAGTTATATCACATCATTATCGCCGGCTTGATGATACTCAGCGGGTGGGCGAGGTTCTGTCTTCCCTGGAAACATACATAGCAGAATGCTTAGATGGAGATGTCCCACCAGCATTCGGCAGGAGTAAAAGCGCAGAAAGCTCGCCCTGGAGTGATCGAAATCTACAACTAGCCTGGGACCCATCAGCCCTCGACTGGGCTGGCTGGGACTGGAACGACCTGAGCCATCTGCTTGAGAACAGTGAGTAGAGCATAGTATAGTATATAGGTACCTAGGGATCCAGATCCAATCTAAACAAACGGTAGCACCAAATGGCTATCGTACTCTCCACCAACATGGACCCAATGCCGCCCCTTATTCCGGACATGGTCCGAGGTCCCAAAGTTCGAGATCCCCTGGTAATGCCCGGCAATGCGCAGCTGCAAGCTCTCGCCGGCTTCGTACTCGATTCCCATGGCCCACATGCCGATTTCCAGGCGGACGACCGTGCCAGGCGGGATCTTCTCCTCGCGCTCGTGCGGGTGAAAGGGCCAGTTGGGGTGCATGGATTTGCGCTCGTTAATGGCACGGTGCGAGGCTCGCAAGATGCCAGTTGGGCCTTGGTACAGGATGACCTCTGTGCGTTTGTCTGGTGGGATCTGGGCGATCGATGAGACGGGGAGGCCCTTCCAGGGTATGTTGAGATTTAGCATCAGTTCGCCGGACGCGGACAGTTTGCTTAGGACGAGGAAAACGTCCATGTCGTCGTGCTCGTTGCAGTGCATGTACAGCACGGCCTTGGGGATGCCTACCAGCTGTGTGCGTTCCCTGAATGTGTAGGTGAACTTGGCCATGCCGGAGGGGTCCTCGGAGTTGTAGGACACACTACCTGATGAAGACGAGGCGCTATCCAGAAGTAACCCACCATTTGCGTCTAGATATGCCTTTCGATAGACAGTTCGCGGCAGAGGAAAGTCCGGCTCGACGATGTTGGCCAACGGACTGCTCTCCCCGTACTTTAGCACTGCCATCCGGACGCGCGGCGTAGCCTCCCAGCCATTCTCAATCCCCTTCAGATACCGGTCAAAGAAGCTCAGCAGCTCCGTGGTGGCCTCTGGATTCCCCCACATATCGAACCACTCCTGGTAGGGATGCCAGCGCAGCCACTTCTGCTCCGACTGCACCTCCAGCCAGCCCCGGATCGCGCCCATCCCGTGCATTGTGTTCGTCCACGTCCCAGTGATGTACGTGGGGATCGTGATCTTCTTCATGTCGGGCCTCTTGTCGTCCCACCAGTCGCACGCGAGCGGGTGGTGCTGGTACATCTCCCGAAAGCTTTCCATACCGTTCCGCCCGCGCAGCATGTACTTCACAATAAGTCGGTCGAACAAGTCGCCCCCGTAGATGCCCCCGCGCGCAAACTGCTCGCGGTATAAGTCGCCACAGCCTTCCCAGGGCGCAATGGCCTTTAGTGACGGAGGCTGCAGCACCGCAATGAACCACTGAATGATAGCCAGATGGGAATTCCCAGCGAGACCAACACTACCGCTGCACCACTCTTGACGTGCAACCCATTCAATCACGTCGTACCCGTCTTCAGCCTCTTGCGTGCCCATGATAGCCATGGCTCCTTCCGAGTCGAACGCGCCGCGAGAGTCAACATTGACAATTGCGTATCCGTGCTGGACGAACTCGGCTGGATCAGGTGCCTCGAATTTCTCTAGCCCGCTGAGTGTTCCATCGGGGATACCGAGATTCCAAGGTGTCATTAGACGCAGCGAGTCGATGCCGTTGAACTTCTTGCCAAAGGGACTCCAGCAGATGATTGCGGGGACTGGATCAGATGAATCAGAATGGGGACGGTAGATGTCAGCGTACAGGGTGCATCCGTCGCGCACAACAATGGCCACGTCATGGTCGACCTGAATGGCGCAGGGAAGGGCTCGTCTGCCGGGTGCGGTTCTGTGGCCTTGAGGAAGGGTCTCAGAATGGGGGTTGAAGCCCTGATAGCCCCCGTGCCCTATCTCTGGGGCTTTGAGATCCTCGAGGGGGGGTTCGACTTTGAAATGTACTGGCATTTTGTCTCTCTATCTATTCTATGTCAGCAAATATCTTCCTGTCCATTCTGGAGGTTTTTTTATTATTATTATAAATGAGTTGCCCACCGGCTCGGCTGGCGGTTGGGGTCGGTTCGGGTCCCGGCTCCACGGGGTGTCCCGATTAGCATCCCCATGGGGAATGGGATTATCATCAAACCTGGGAATCGAGCGTAGTGTGGGGAGCAGACATTTAAGGACCCCGGTCACTGCCTCAACACCCTATCCACACCATCCACGCTATGGACAAAACCGAGGTCATCCACGAAGAGGTCATTCCCAAGCACCTGCAGCTCCACGGAGCCCCCGGTGACATCGAGCTCCTCCGAGGGGGCGACACAATCCTGATCCCAGCCCCGTCACCGGATCCCAAAGGTTAGGCCCGTCTCCAATCAATATGCACTATCCCCGAGATAAACGTTTGTGGCTGACCTCCAGACCCTCTCCGCCTCCCCCGCTGGC
Organism: Aspergillus undulatus; assembly: GCF_047715775.1. Classification (NCBI taxonomy): domain Eukaryota; kingdom Fungi; phylum Ascomycota; class Eurotiomycetes; order Eurotiales; family Aspergillaceae; genus Aspergillus; species Aspergillus undulatus. The sequence continues at coordinate 103,062 of NW_027396687.1, forward strand.
GCAAATGGATCCTGCTCGTCCTCGTCTCGGCATACAGCTGCACCTCCGTCGTGCTCTGCTCCGGCATGGGCCCCATCTTCTCCGTAATCCAGGCCCAATACCCGGGGCAAGAGGAGCGCGCAAATGACCTGCTCACGTACCCGACTCTGTTCATGGGCATAGGGAACCTGATCAGCATGCCGTTTGCCCTCAGTGTCGGGCGTCGACCGGTGTTCCTTGCGTCCATGGTCCTTCTCGTGGCGACGGGGGTATGGTGTGCCTGTTCGCAGAGTCTTGGGAGCCATATTGCCGCTCGCAACGTCATGTCCCTGGCTGCCGGTCAGAGTGAGGCCCTCTCCCCGGCGATCATCCAGGAGATTCACTTCCTGCATGAGCGGGGCCGAAAATTGGCGTGGTTCATCTTCATCCAGAATGTTGTAGCCGGGGTATTCTTCGTTGTCTCGACGTATATGGTCTCGGCGTGGGGATGGCGCTGGTGGTACGGCTTTTTCACCATCATGAATGCCGTTGTCTTTCTGTTCTCGGCGGTCTTTGTGTCCGAGTCGCGCTTTGCGCGGTCTGCTGAGGAGATGAGGGGTGAGCCTTCTTCAGTTCTCCCAGACACAGACACAGACCAATACACACCCCGAACATGGCGGCACGACCTGTCTCTCTGCGTCGTCAAACCTCGCTGGACCAACATACCCATTTTCTACAAGCACGTCCTGCAGGGCCTCTGCATCCCCATCACCCTCTGGCTGCTCCTTCTCAACGGCGCCTTCCTGGGCGTGTACGTTTTCCAGTCCGCCACCTTCTCGACGATCCTCCTCGCCCCGCCATACAGCTTCGCATTTACGTCTCTCGGCTCCGTCCAGGCCGGCCAAATCGTCAGCTGCATCATCTTCCTCCCGCTCCTCGGCTACGGCAGCGATCTGACGATCCGCGCATTCACTCGCCGCAATCGAGGCCTGTACAGGCCTGAGTTTCGCCTACCGGTGATTGCCATTCCAGCTATCGTAGGCGTAATCTGTGGCATCATCTACGGACAGGCAGGGTCGGACCCAGAGCGCTGGAACGTGAGCGCCATTGTGGTCGGGTATAACGCGAGCTTCTTCGCGTTCCTTGGCGCAAATATTGTGGGCATCACCTATGCGGTTGATAGCTTTCCGTTGCGCGCTGAGCCGTTCCTCGTTGTTGTCTGTGCTGGGCGTGGAATTATCTCGTTTGGCTTGAGTTATGCGACTTTGCCGGCTGTCAGGAGCATTGGGTATGATATGACTATGGTGGTGGAGATGGTCATCTGTGCTGTACTGGCGTTGGGTGCTGTCCCGATGTTCTTTTTGGGGCCGAGAATTCGGGCGTTGGTCAGGGGGTGGGTGGGCGAGTGAGCGTGATGTGTACTCATTTCAAATAGTAGTGAATCGTTTAATGCCGGGTATGGGGTCATCACTGTCCCATATGTCTGGTCTGGATATTATGTACATCAAACGGTCTGATCCTCGTTCTAGCCTCTTAGGGGCTCTCCACCCCCAATCTATCCCCAAGATCATGCCCGTTACAACTCCCTTGATAGCAAAAAATATTCATTATAGTCCTTAAGATACCAAGCATCAGCAGCAGTGCCGTCGACTATACATCAAACGCCGGCGTGTCCGACAACTTGCCCAGCTGCACCGCGTCATTGGTATATACACCCTACGCGTATCTGTCAGGTCTTCCCGTGTTGAGACTGTTACAAAGTCAAAGAAGGACTCACCCCATGGAAATATTAACGACTCAAGAAACAGGCTGCGTTCCTTCACACCCCGACTAACCTTTCCCGTATATATATATATTATCGAGATTGCCAGAACCCAGCAGGACATGCCAAATTCCAATGCTATTAAACCAGAGAATTGACTGACGGCTTTAATATGGAAGGTATACTGAGTATATCGATTTTCATATTGTTAAGAAGTGTCTTGATTATAAAAGTCTCTATAATATGGGTCTCAACCATGTTGACACGCGATGTTGGCTATCGTACTGAAGCGAATGGAAATGGAGCGATACTGCTTCGCCTAGACTAACGGGTACTGAAGTGGAATATAACTCAAAGTGGTAATAGCTCTCTCCTGAACTGAGGATTTGATGATGATGCTAAAAACAATGGAGCCGTGGTGGAGGGAGGCAGTTGTGGGAAGTGATGGATGTGTCTCATTGGGTGGCCGATAGACCGCCTATCTAACGTAATCCACGGGCGAACCGCGCTTACGGGCGAACCGCGCCTTTTCTGCCACTTCCCCATGTCAACATCTTCAACGCGTTACCTCTTTACCAATTCTCTATAAAATGCCTCTATCTAAAGAATCCCGCATG
>NW_027396688.1:0-105119 GCF_047715775.1 Aspergillus undulatus
CATCTAATAGTTTCTTCACAAGTATTTCCTCTTCAATTTTTGTCAACTTATGGCTATTGGCACGTGTTTCTGATCGTGGTTTGACACCTGCAAGCCGCTCACGAAGGGTGGATTCAGGCACACTAAAGGTCCTAGCAGCCCTTTTTATTTTTTTTATTTTTCCAGTTTTTGAAGCAGCAATAGCCATCTGCATGCGGGATTCTTTAGATAGAGGCATTTTATAGAGAATTGGTAAAGAGGTAACGCGTTGAAGATGTTGACATGGGGAAGTGGCAGAAAAGGCGCGGTTCGCCCGTAAGCGCGGTTCGCCCGTGGATTACGTTAAGGATATCTAGCTTACTAAGTAATGACTAAGCAAGGTCGACCCCAGGGGCAGGCGGTACCGGAGGGCAGTATGTTCCGACACATCTCACATCTCACATCTCACATGGGCAGCCAAGCAGTCTAGTTTTCAATCAGAGCGCCGCGGGTGCCGTCGTAGCCGGTCATTTCCACCAGACTCGTAGCGTTCAGGAGGGATCCTGTTAGCCGACTCAGAGCTGAAGTGGAAGGATCCAACTGATTTTCCCAGGCAACCTGCCCATGCTCGTCCAGCCAGAGAATCTTGATCAATCCAGACTCGATGGCCTCGCGATCCAACAGGTACAGACCCGCTTGGATTCTTAGCTGCGCTAGGCTGAGATCCCGCCACCGCTCCTCGCCCTCCTGGTACTGCGCTATCATCTCCTCATCGTCCTGCCCACTGCGGTACCGTATGCTACTGCCGCCGCCGTCCACGCCCCAAACGCCACTGAAATCCGTGATCCCCGGTACGCGAACCAACACCTGTCGCCAGGAGTCGCTGCCATCGTCGTCAAAGTCGTAACGGGTGGGGTCATCCAGGATCTTGTCCCCTGAGACCCCCCATCCAGGGACCTCGGATGCGGATTTCATCTGTTCGTATTTGTCGGCGAGACCTGGGTCGTAGCATGTGCGCAGCCAGACAATCTGCCAGCCGTCACAACTAACGAGGCTGATATCATAGAGATACCTAAAATTCACTATATGACATCAGAACTCAATATGCCTGAAAAAATTGCCCGAAATCAAAAAAGTGAAGCTATTCAGAGATCCAGCCACTGTTGTCAGCCCCTAGGGGGAGATCTCGACGCCCGGAGAGCTGGCCTTTGACCCGGCGCCCCTCCCAACTGCGAATATCACGATCCTCAACAGCAAGATCACGGTTTTTGATCCTATCCCTATCCCATCCTATATCAAGGGTCCATCCTGTGCATTAGAGCTATTAGAGACAATTCTCGGCCCAAGACGACCTATCTATTCTAAGGTATATATATCAAGACAAGAGTACGAGCAAAGCCTGGTATTAGATCGCCAAGGTACCATATCATATCCGCAAGCAAAATACAAGTATGATTCTCATCCAGTCTCGGTCTCTATCTCGTACCAATACCTGTGCTCACTCTCATAGGTATGGTACTTATACGCCGCAAGCCTTGCCCTAAGCCCTACCTACTCAGTAGGGCCTTTAGAAGCACCCCCATACTACAGTCAGAAGGAATGGAATGCGTCTTGTCTGCAGTGGCTAGCTACCAGGCAGAGATATTATAGGTAGAGTGAAGGCTATGTTATGTCCCCGTGAGCTGAAAGCCCTGTTAACCAGCTGCTGCAGTGCATGCTGGCGAGATCTGAGATGATAGTATTTGATTTCCCGTCGTGCCAACCCAACGGTAAACCGAAGAGGATGTTATGGTCATGGTCATGGTCAGATTATCAGAAAATACTCTCTGGTGACGAGCATGACTTGGAGCAGAACCAGCCAGCTTCTTATTCTAGGCGTGGAAGAGCTTCAATCTTAACAGGTGTAGGGTAGTGCACCACTCTGTCCATACTTGGGTCACTCCGTCCCAAATCCTAATCCTAATGGTAATTTCCGCTCACGAAAGTACAAAATAGCTCCAGACCTCGGCACGATAGCCGACCGCCAGTAGAACGATCTTTTCTTCATCTCGGCTTTCCCATCGGCCATCTTAATCTCATAACGGTGTAGGATATGGGCGAGCACCAGCTTCAAGAGAAGCGAGGCGTAGTGTCGACCGGGACAAGCGTGTTTTCCCAGTCCCCAGATAGGGAAGGTCACGTCTGCGTCTGTGAATTTGGAGCTGCTGCTGGTGATGGACGTGCTGCTAGCACTCTTTGTGCTCGTGCTCTTCATGAACCGATAAGGGTTGAATGTAAGCGGGTCTGTGTAGTTCTCTGGGCTTTGCAGAATCGGCTGTAGAGAGATGCAGGCGACATCATCTTTCGCGAGGCGTGTTCCATCAGAGAGGGTATAGGGCTGGAGGACTTTGCGGCGGACGGAGATCGAGTCTGTTGGGTTTAACCGGGCGGATTCTTTAAGGAAGGCGTCTAGGAGTGGGCAGGTATTGATGTCGATGCCAGGTTCGTTATTGGCCATGGTCATGGTTTGAGAGACTGAGACTTCATCTCGCAGTGCTTGAATATACTGTGGGTGGAGGCATAGGTCGTCGAGAGCGTAGAAAAGACACATGGCTGGCTGATGGACAGAGGCAAACCAGATCCCCAGAAGGACTTGCACGATACGTTGTGCGGGCCACTTGTCCCGCTGCTTCTTTGCCACGACTGCGTTCACGAAGAACTGGATGCAGTCTACTTTTCGCTCCAGGTGTTGCTCCAGGTTAAGAAGACGGCCCTCAACGACTGGGGTAAGATAATCAAGTAGGATTTTCACGGCTCTATGGCCGCGCATTAGAAAAGGCGCGACAAGCGGTGCGAGCCACGAGGGAATAAGACGTAACGCCTCGGCCGTTTCCATCATATGTTCCGGATATTCCAAGGCGGCTTTGAGGAAGGTTGGGTCGCTGGATACCTCCTCGCCAAAGAAGACCAGGGCGTTCGCGCTGACGATCAGTCGCTTAGCCAGGGGAAATATCTGCAGTGCGCGCCAGCCGTCTGCGAGAAGCTCGCCGTCGCCGCTTTTTATTGCCAATTCCTTGGTGAGGGTTCTTGCTATGCATTCGCTCAGAGGCTGGCTTAGGGCTCGGAGGTGGGAGCGGAGCGAGGCTTGCAGGGCGCGCTGATGGATTGTGCCGTTGGCGCTCATGCAATCGTCAACTGCAAGTCCGTTCATGGTGTAACGGGGTTGGAACGTCTAGATACTCGTTATTAGATGTTTTCATGTGCATGTCATGTTAAGACCTGGATGTGGAGGTTAAAAATGTACATCCTTGGCTAAAGCATGGAGTGACAAGTGTGTGTCTGGCGCCTGAATCAGCTGCTTGATGTGAGCTGCAGATGAGAAATGCACTTGATATGTTTCCGGTGTGGGTATGGCATATGGCATATCTTTATCTTTCACCTGAATATGTGCTTAGCCTCTGTGCTGCTGGCTTTGAGTGAAGAGACCTACGAGTGAGTGTACTTGGCGCAGTATCTCAGGCCCGTTCCAAAGATATTCAAGACCGCGGACGAACTTCAGGATATAGATTGACGGCTCGACAAGAACGATGTTTTGCCATGACTCTTTTCGGGACTTGTCAACGCTGAGGCGAACACATACCCGATACCAAAGTAGTAGCAGCAGCGCGCTGCACAGGGAAGCAGCGATCCCCATGTTGCAGGAATAGGAAGATATCTGCTTTCCAGGTTTGATGAAGAGTCAGTGCAGAGACAAGAAGCCTAAGCTATTGTCTACCATCGAATATTCGCTGTCTAGCCATCATCGATGGTATGGGACTGCGGGGCCCCTCAAAGCCAGAGTCTCGTCCACGGTGCATCTTAACCCTGCCAGAGCTGACGTCGCAATCCTCAGCTGAATGATTGAATCGGAATCAAGCGGCCTTGGGGTAAACATCGAAGCGAGTCAGATCCAATGCCGAGTCAAGTCTGTGCGATGATCTGAATATCAACGTCAGCTGGGCAGCTGACCCTCAGATCAAGAATCTTGAAGAAAGATAAGCGAGAACCTTGTCACTAGGAAAAGACTAAAAATGGCTGGATGCCGCTCCTGCCGATGATGGCAAAGTCAAGACGCTCCGTCAGCTCCGGCACCCATGTCCCTGTCCTTGTCCCTGTTCTGTCGCTGTCGCCCGCTGCTGATTGCTGATGTCGCTGCCGTTCTTCGATTTGCGAACCATCAGTGGGTGTGTGATGACGCTTAGCTGATACTGGATATAAGATAGCCCTGCAGTGGCTTAAAGGGCTGGAGGTTTAGGGGGAAGCTCAATACTCGGCTGTTGTTGTCTCCGTCACCTCATACCATAAGGTAGGTTTTGGGTAAGGCCAATTCGGCAGAACTCGAACGACATGTCACCCTTTCCTCTTGTCTCTGGGCTCACAGGGGGTGGAATGCGCCCGCTCACTCCGATGGTATACGGTTTGGTCGGGTACGTGCTCTGGCGCCTCTGGCGATTCACCATCCGTCCTTTCGTCACCCCAAACTCGCCCAGGGAGCTTTCATATACGATCCCATGTAAGTTTGTTGGGTGACGGTGCGCATACATGCCTTTACTCACACAAGGACAGTTATCGGTACGGCCCATTCGCCCTCGACCCTTCTGTAAGGCAGCACTAATAACCGAAAGGCCATGCAATTTCAATGCTAAGAGACCCCCACGCTTTACTTTCTTCTACAATGTGAGTAATCATCTAAGTCTGGTTTACTATCGCTGATTGTCCACCTAGTAAATACTGCAATAGCAGCTGGGAACCGGTCGCTCTCACCATATTTGGCCACACAGTCATTTTCGTCTTCTCCGAGCAGGACGCGACTGAGGTGTTGAGAGAACGACCGGACATAATACACACTGAGCATATCAAAGACCTACTCCATGGCCTTGGCTGCTCCGGTCCTGGGATCTCTGAGATAGACAACGATCACCAATCCACCATATCTGTCTCCGGTGGGAAGGTGATAGTCACAAATCGTCCGTCATTATACAAGGTGGCTGAAGAGCTCATGAAGAAGCAACTCCTCGACAGGAATCTTGGAAATGAACTCCTAGCTCGAACCTTAAAGGTCCTCGAGACTCAGGCCCGCTGGGGTGGGATTGGCACTCCAACGCTACTGGATGCATCGGAAGACGGTCAGAACCTGACTGTCTCGTTATGGAAGTGGGCTCAGGTTGCTAGCATCCGGGCAATCACGACAGCTTGGTTTGGAAATGCCATTTGGGAGCTTTCGCCAAGCATCATTGATGATCACATCCAGGTTGACCATGGCCTTTGGCAGCTGCTCTTCAGGATCCCGAAGCCATTTGCCAGAGAGGTTTACGCCGCCAGGGCCAGGGTGCAACACTGCCTAGTCGAATTCTTACGCTTGCCGGAGTCGAAAAAGGGAGACCAAAGCTGGGCTATCAAGGCCGCCGTGGCGGAGATGCGAATCCGTGGGATGAGCGAAGAAGACATGGCCTCTTATCTGCTCATGGTCTTCTGGGCGTGAGTCTCCTCGTCTCCTCTCCTGTACCTCTTCAAGCCCTAGCTAACACCGTCAGTACCAACGCAAACACATTCAAGATAGTATTCTGGCTGATCGCACACATCGCGTCCAACCCAGCGACACTGGAAGCAGTCACCACCGAAGTAGCCTCCATCCTCTCCGCAGATGCTCCTGAACCCGAATCGCTCTCGCTCTCCTCTCTCTCAATTGGCCTGGAACGAAACCCCTTACTCGAAGCCCTATACAATGAAGTCCACCGAATTGCTCTAAGCACCAGCTCCGCACGAACCATGCGGCAAGATGTAACCATCAACGGTCGCATCTTCAAAGCCGGCACGCACACTGTCGTTCCATACCGCCAGCTCGCCATGTCTCATCCTCTGCTCTCGCAGGATTGGGATCTTTTCCGGCCAGAGCGGTTCCTTTCCAACCCCGAGCTCGGACAGAGTAAGAGTTTTCTTCCCTTTGGAGGGGGAAAGCATAAATGCGTCGGCCGCTTTCTGAGCCGCCGACTTGTGCTGACCTTTACTGCACTCTTGGTTCATAGATTCACGATCCGGCCGTTGGATCAACTTCCAGAGATGGGCTTTCGGCCGGTCTCTTCAGGGCCGGGGTCCCCTATAAGTGACATGCGGCTTGTTATTTCTCGTCGTCAGGGGCAGGAGGACGAAGTTTCGCCTACCTAGATACTAAGTAGTAGACACCAAATGACGGCCGGGAGTAGATAGGAAGTAGCCTTATCATGCTACTATGGTACATACAGAACAACAAATCATCCCCTCTTACAGTTACAGCGACCCAGCGTAGAGAGATTCTGATCTATAATCACCCAACCCGCCATGCTCAACGGATGCAACCTCCCCAAGCCCAACCTCCTCGTCAACCAGCACGGCACCCCCAAAACCGCAATCCCCAGGATCAGGGCAATGCGGGGTGTTGAGAAGTCCACGATAGCCGCGGTTGCAATGTCATCGCCATCATCCGCAGCATTATTTGCTTCCTGTCCCTGCTCATGATGCAGCCTTGTCGTCACGGATGACACCAGCGGTGCGACCAAAAACCGCCGACAAACTCCTTCCATCACGAAGAAGCCAAGAACCTGGAGCATGAACCGGTCCGGGGAAGGCAGCTTGGCAGAATCCGTTTCTGTCGGATATGGATACGCAATTGTGACAGGGTGTAGTGCAAAGATGAGGGAGAGGTCGAGGGATGCTGATGCGGGGAGGAGGAGAGAAAGCCAGAGGGGATAGCGGTAGTGGTGGTGGTAGTATCTGCATCTGCATCTGCACGCTTCCAATCCGCCTCGACTTTGACTTTGCGTTTGGGACTTATTATTATCATTAGTGGTAATATTATTGTTCCTGTAATGGCTCGCAAAGAGCACCGGCGGTAGGGAGCATAAAAAGATGAGGAGGCCATTTGCTAGTGGATACGAGGCTACCGTTGTTGCGAGGAGGACATAGGTTGTGTAGGCTAGACTCATCCTTCGGTTCCGATAATATAACGATGGGCAAGCGAAGCATCAAAGTCAAGTCAACTGAGAAACGGGGCTCGGGTCCAGGACAAGTTGCATGCATATGGAAGTCAAGTTATTTATGCGGCCTCTTCTCTCCTCTCGTCTCCATGGCTAGGTTATCGCAAGGGCTTTCTTCGTCGTCAGCCTGTCCCCCACCCTCCCTGCACTTGGACAGTTATTCGGCGTTTCAGGTGCTGCTTCTGTTCACCGCAGCATTCGAGAAACCAGGGTCGGCGAGGCTGACGACGCTGGCATTGCCTGTTAACTGTTAACTGCAGTGGGCACCTGTCTGCGCTCCTACAAGGCTACAACCAACCCTGAGAACTGCAGGCAAACAAGACGGGACGCTGTGGTCAAATCATCCATGGCCGACGCTCCTTGTCGCCACTCATCCTCTCTTGGCTTCGCATGTCAGATAGTTGACAGACATTGCTCCTCCGTATGTGCAAAAGGATATCAGTTTGCGTGACACAAACCTTTCGCCCGACCTCGGGTCAGCACAAACCCTGCCAGAGCCTTTGTAGGTAGATGCTACCCCACTCTGCTACTTCGCTTCCAGTCTTTCCCCTTCATAAGGTATTAGTTCTGCATGTCAGCCGTTCAAGATAACAATAATGATATAATATCCAATCGAATATATGTTTGCGTGATACAAATGCTTAGCTGGGCCAGCAGATCAGCACGAACCCTACCAAGCCAGCCCTATCGGCGTCTAAGCAGATGCCACCCTGCTGCAATGCCTCCATCCGCCTCCAGAGTATTGGTTGCGATTGTAAAATCACCTCGGGCAAGATAATCACCGGGGATGACGCGCGCTCTCAGCTCCGTGTCCGGCCTGTGGAGGTGTGCAGCCATGTCCCACAACCCAACGTTATCTCCGTCCATGTCCTTGCGGTCCTGATAAAAATGACCTCACACAGAAGCCAATTGCCTCAGCCGCTGGAGAAGAGCAGACTCGACTCTCACCTCAGTATCGCATCGCATCGCATCGCTGCATCATGGCCTCGCCCTCGCCGGCTATGGTTATAGACCCCAGCTGGCCGGCTGCAACGCCGCCGCCAGGAGTGGTGCCGAATTTCGAGGATCCGCCGTCGCGAAAGACGACCATCATTGTGCTCCTGGCGGTTTTTGTACCGCTTATGCTGGCGGTTGTCGCTGCGAGAGTTTATGTGCGGACTCGCATCACGAAGATCTGGGGTGCTGAAGACAGTGAGTTCTCATTCTCGATATGATCTGTTTGTACTGTGATGGGTTACTGAGTCTCATTTAGCTACCTGTGTACTTGCGGCAGTAAGTTGGTCGATCCGTAAAGTCCCTATACAACTGGGCAGGCTAACAAGTCAGTGCGGTTCTATAACTCACATGGCGCTCTACACTCAGAGTCAGTTGCTACCTTACCTTCCCGAGTTCTAGGTACTAGCCTTGACTAACCAGCTGTAGCATTGCCGATGGGTCTAGGACGGCACATGTGGGATGTCCGAGCAATCGATCTCATAGACCCCTCTTCCAACCGGGTACAGTTACAGTTCTCAAGCAGAGCAGTTGCAGGCTTTAGCATTGGCATCAGGCGCTAACGAACAAGACCAGAAACTCTCAGCCGGCGGCATCAGTTTCCCGTGGACACTCTGTTTCGCAAAGATCTCGATCCTACTCTTATACAAGCGCATTTTCCCGCTGCGGCGGGAGGTCATTGCATCCTGGATAGGCATCGTTGCTGACGCCGTGATGTACGCCTTCTGCATCAGCATTGCCATTGGCAGTATCGTGAAGTGCGCGGAGCTGGGGGATGGAAACGACTCGTACTGCCGGTTCAACTCGGGGCCCATGGTGATTATTGTCTCTGTGGTTAATGTCACCACAGACTTTTATGTCTTGATCTTGCCCATTCCGCGGCTTGCTAAGTTGCAGGTTAGCCAGAGGCGGAAAATCGGGCTTTTGTTGGTGTTTGCTAGTGGACTTGGGTTAGTCTTCCCTTGTGCATCTCTGATTCTGGAACACAGGTTTGATCTTTTGACAGTGCTTGTGCAGCCAGTTTGGCTCGACTGGTCAACTTCTCCATTCACTACCACAGTACAGATACATTCTGGATTCAGGGCCGCAATGCTGAGTTCTCGTAAGTTGCAAGCACAGCCTAGAGCGTAGTGCTAACTGTGGTAGCATTGTGGAAATGAATGTCGCTATCATTGTCGCGTGTGCCACGTCCCTACCCATGTTCTTCACACAGCTTCGCTCACTTGGCTCGTCGTTCTATAGTTCCGCCGCGTCGCTGCTGCATCTCACACGGGCATCAAAGGGGACTTCGATCGCTCTGAGTGAGGAGAGCAGGCGCTCGAGTAAACCTCAAGGATATCGTAATGTGGAGAGACTGAAGGATGGCCAGGGAGGGAATGGCAGGGGTGGCTCACAGGAGCTGGAGCTACTTGATACCAATTCCGTGTAAGATAGAGGAGGCTGCAGTTTTTTTAGGTTTTTTTTTTTTTTTTGAGCAACTTGACTAGTTATGATTGTAAGAATAAGTCAATTTTAACTTTTCTTGGAAGCCGTTTGGCCCAGGGACATACCAAGAAAAGAAAGAAATGAGTACCGTAGGCTAAGCCACTTGCGTTTGCTTGTACCACTCGCTTACAATAGATAAAGAGCCGCTTCTGCTTATGCTGCAGTTACTCTCCTTTTTCCTTCGCTCTTCTTCCTCACATCGGCTTTTGCCTCTCCAACTGCCGACCAACTTACCATCTGGGCAGACTATCAATCAACATGTCAGGTCTCAGTCCCGTCCTCATCACCGGCGGCAACGGCTTCATAGCCTACCACATCATCTCCAAGCTCCTGGCCGAAGACCCCAACTGCATCATCCACTGCATCGACGTCAACACCGCCAGAAACATCCACAACTCCGACACCGTAACCTACCATAAAGGCGACCTCTCCTCCGTCGCAGACGTCGAACATGTCATGTCCCTCGCGCGCCCAGTAACAATCTTCCACACCGCATCCCCCGAGTTCTCCGATGCCCCCGAGGCAGCCTATCGCGAGATCATCGTAGACGGCACGCATCATGTCCTCAACACAGCTACCAAGATCGGCACCGTCAAGGCGCTCATAAATACATCCACCTCGGGCGTGATCAACGACAATCACACCGACCTGATCAACGGGACAGAGGAAATGCCTATCCTCCACTACCCAGATCAGAAACGACTCTACTGTCTCGCCAAAGCAGACGCCGAGGAAGCCATCCAGGCCGCGAACCGCAAAATGGGCTTCCTAACCACCTCGCTCCGACCCTGCCTTGCCTTCGGCGAGCGCGACACAAACTCAATGGGTAAGATGGTTGCCGTCGCATTGGCCGGCCGGTCCCGGTTCCAGATGGGACCTGGCAAAAACGCCTATGATTTCGTATACGTGGGCAATCTAGCAGACGCACACCTCCTCGCCGCTCACGCACTGGTCTCCGCGCATGGCAACGCGCCCCTGCCCGCGCCGCAGCGTGTCGAGGGCGAGGTCTTCAACATAACGAACGGCGACCCCTGGCGCTTCTGGGACTTTCAGCGGGAGATCTCGAAGCAGCTTGGCCGTCCAATCGAGAAGAAGGATATCGTCGTTATACCGAAGTGGGTTGGGCTTGTGATGGGGTTTGTGAGTGAGTGGATTGTTTGGGCCGTTAGTGGGGGATCTAGGGTTGCGAATTCTACGCGCGAGGGGATACGGTTTAGTACGTTGGAGAGGACGCTTAATGGGGAGAAGGCGAGACGGGTGCTCGGGTATGAGGCGAAGGTGGGGATGCAGGAGGGGATTGAGAGGGCGGTTATCTGGTTTAGGGAGAATCCGGATGCTATCCCGTAGGTCTTTTGGGTGTTTTCTATCTATTGGGGGGGGGTATGGGATTCTCTTAGGGGCTGCATTGGGATGGATTTTCATGTACTTGGTATAACAATCTTGTTGTTTTGCAGGAGACACCGTGCCCTTCATCCCCCGTGATCTGGTTCAACTCCTGTCAACAGGCGGGAGTGATTCCCCAGGCTGGCCACACGCACCACCATCCCCATTTCACTCGCATTCGAGCAATTTATCCAAAGGTCCAGCTTGAATAGGATACAGGTGCGGGGAGCTGGAGCACTACCATAGGGTCCATGGATACTTGACTTGTCCTGAACATGATAAGGTACTGTTGCACATGGCAGCAGCTTAACCTATTCGGATAGATAACCCTCGTCCTGCTGGTGACGTTGTATCCCAGCAGCAATTTGATGCACTCAATCCGGGGCTCTTTTTGCTTCTGGCCACCGTACGTTTACAGAGCGCAGTGGCGACTTGGGTGCGGCTTCGCTGAGCTAGGTAGAGCAGACGGTCCCTGTTCTGTTCTGTTCTGTTCTCCGTACGCTGTGGTCTTATTTGCTTCGTTGGTTCAATCAGTGGTTTATGTTGCAGGGTTTGCTTGAGGCATGTATGGAGGGTCCTCGGTGGAGTGGATGTGCGGGTTGCTCGCTTGGCAGGGGTATGGGCGGCTAACAATGTAGCTGGGCTAGAGACTAGATGTTCTGTATCGAGATATCAAGTTCGGGTTCGATGGCGGGGTTTTCTTGGGTTCTGGTGAGGTAAAGTTTAAGTGGACTGCACGCATCAACTTGTGACCTTGAATATATATACATCTGAAGCAAAAAGACGCCAGGCCGCGATGGCATACGGAAACGCACAGCACCGGCGGGACCAAAGAGCCCAGAAGATGAAAAGGAGGGGAATGTGCCTGATAAACATACAACATCTATTATTTACACTTCACTCGTAAGTCATAATTGCTGGCCATTGGCCCTTTGGGATATACTGTGTGATATATTGCAGAAGATAGGGCTTATTTTTTGTTAATAATGTACATAGTGCTAAAATTGATGCTGTTCTTCAACAACTAGCATCATTGGTCTAGTGGTAGAATTCATCGTTGCCATCGATGAGGCCCGTGTTCGATTCACGGATGATGCACGCGTTTCTTTTTTTCTCTCTCTTCCCAGATATTCTTTTTGACGCATGGACTAATATCACGGCATAATTGTGGTTCATCTGTATAACGTCTGTTTTTTAAGGATACCCTACGACTTCGACTGCACGCAAATAGCAATCCCGCCCAAAACCAGCGCCATGCCCAACCACGTCTCTCTCGCAATGACCTTCCGCTCTACATACCACTCCCCCAGCACTGTAAAGAGGAACGCGCTTGAGTTCGCCAGCGGAACTGTCAATGAGAGCTCTGCCAATGCATTGTCAGTCACACTTTTTCTCCCCCAGGTCGGTTGATGTTTCAAATATGCGGACATACCATGCTTCCCTACTAGAAGAAAAAACCACACGCTCCCCGTCAGGTTTATCACAAGCGGGACCGAGTAAGCCGGTGTGCGAAGCAGATTCACGACCGTCCAGAATATCGATACGATCCTTGTCCGCAGCCACGAGTTGGAGCTCGAGTTCATCCAGGCCGGGGTCGGTTGGGCTGCAGGTGTTGCTGTTGAGGATGCGGGAGGGAGCGGTTGGTCTTCGTCGCCCTCGCATTCGCTTTCCCTATCACTGTCGCGATCGTGATCGCGATCGGTATTCGCAGAGCCGAACCGTGTCCGGGTAGCTTGGAGCTCAGTCGGTTGCTGCAATTGTTGCTTCTGTTCCTGACGCGCATTGAAATCGGCCGCGGCGCGGCGGATAAAAGGGGTCGTGAAACCCCATGCTACGCCGACGAGGAGGAAGGATAGGATGTAGTTGAAGACGGGCGGTTGGTCTGCGGACGAGACGTCGGGTTCGGGGTCCATTGGTGCTGTCAGTGATGTTTGGGGCGATGTGGTTACTGAAGCTTAGGTATGTCGGAGTGCTCGGCCTTCTGATAAGGTGGTGCCCGTTCTCCGCATTAAAGCACGTGATTCTGAGCTCTTCGGTGATATTTACTGACGAATTATCCTTGCAGGTCAGTCCTAGCATTTAGGTATGATTCAACGTTGACCAATCTAGCACTAGGTGCAGTATATGCAGGAACATGGACCAGTCACTCCAGCGGGCTTGCATTAGCAAGGGAGCTGGACTGCGACTCCGAGCAGCGCACCTGGAGATTCGTGCCTAGAAACGAGTCATGCTCTATACATTGGTGCAACATAGTGATGCCCAGGCGGGGAATTGGTTTGAAACAAAATCGAGGCGCAAACAAGAATATAACCAACTGGGTTTATCTATTCTGAAGCGACACCGCTGGTTGTTCTTCCCGCCGGCGAATCCAGGGATGCCCTGAATGAGGCACAAAGGGGGCTACACAAACAGGGCGAGCCATCCCGCCCCGTCCTATCAAAGCGGAGATGAGCCTCGGATTGGGCCGTGCTCTTTTTGACAGGGACGATGGAGCTGGTCTGACGAGAGAAATGAAGTCCATACGAAGCATTCCTCTGCTTACTTTGTATATAGAGGAGCGACTCAGTTTTATTGTGAATAAGATTGACTATAATGCCAGGGCCAAGATTCGCAGTCACGGTGTTGCTCCATGGACGGCCGCGGCTTGGAGGCTGGAGCGGGACAGGGTGGCTTGGGGTAAGCCTGATTGGGCTTAGTTGCTGGAGAATCATGACCGCAACACGTGCTATTTTAATCGGGGTGTACTCTGGAGCATCTGTTCTTCAATTGATATAGATCAGGTCAAATAAATATCGTGGTAGACTCATATATACGACGTGTTCAGCAGCCGACCAAAAGCGGACAGACCCATCCCCAAAGCCCAGACCGGGACTCACGGGCCTCAGCGTGGGAATCTGGAAACCACCACGAACCTGTTCCTGGCGAATTTCCATCAGCCCCACATTCCAACGGCGCATTGGAAGATGAGAATTGTAGATCTCTGCAGAAGAAACCTGCCTCAGTCCGGCACGGTGCACCAGTGGCACGATTCGTACCTGAGGGGCAAGGAAGACTCGAGGATCCATGGAAATCTAACTCAGAATCTCAGAATCATGGCTTGGGCTTTGAGGATGATCGCCGCTCTCGCTTACTTGAGGTTACCAGGGATTGTTGCCACAGTCACAATCGCAAGCGAAAGCTTGTGACCCCAAACTTGGGTATCCCACGCAGATCGCAGGTACAAAGTGCATCGTACATTATCTGCGCCGCAAAATACGTATCCCCCGAGCATATGCAAGAGAGTCCTGGGGTTGGAACTTGTCTTATTCCAATGTTGGAGACTTGAGGTCCTTGTATAAATAGTGCTCTGCGGACGTGGGATTGTAGCAGATACATACGCTACATAGAGAGCTAGGATGCCGAAATAGCCAGATGAATAACTACGCGACAACAGTAGAGAGATTTTCTGGTATAGTAAATATTTCTTTCTTTCTTTTTTCTCAAAGATGAGATTGAAATGCAGCAGCTCATGCATAATTGGGTCCTGGCTGGCGGTGTGCCCCTAACTAACCAACGAGAATTATCTAAGCCAAGTCTGGAGGTTGAAACGCCGGAGCTGCTCGTTCTCTCGTTCTTCCAGTCTCTCCTGCCCCTTCTCTTCCGCTCGAGTCTTCAGCTCCCCAACCCCCATCTCCATTTCCCTCCACCCCCTTCGTCCCTTTGCGATAGAGATTGGCCTCTTGCCTTCTCCCGTGTGTTTTCCTTCCTCTTGCTTTCGGGGCCCTTTCGTTCTTTTCTTCGCCTTTTCCATCTCTATTTTTGCTTCTATAGTCCGCTCATGCCCCTTGAACGTCGGAAGCAAGGCCAGCTTCGACAGTAGGAGTCAATCACAACTCCTTTCTGCGTGACCTTGAGCAGATCAGCTTTGACTGCACTTGGATGGAAACGGTCGAGCATCAACCGAACGAACAATCAGCGTCGTACTCGCTCGAGTCTCCGCCAACCCGCTAATAATAACTTTTAATACCAACTCGCGCGTTCGTTGCGTGTCCTCCGCTCCTTACACACTTCTCAGCCTGGCGCCCATTCTCTTCGCTCCTTTCGTATCCTTTGTTTCGCCCATCTCAATCCGTTGGGACATTGAATTGACGATAGACATTCGACTGCTGTCGAAGGGGTTTGTCGGATTCCTCCCCTTCCGCTGAAAATAGCCCTGCCCTTTCTACGAACCGTTTACGATATAACTTTCCACGATGGCATTCCTCTTTAAATCCAAGAAGAACCAGCAGGCTACTGGCCTCCCTCCCGCAACGAGAAACGTCCATACCTCTGAAGGAGCACTAGCGGGCTCCGGAACCACATTGAACGGGTCGAAAGATGGAGTGGTCACATCGCAGACGCCGACTCCCAGCGGGAGTTACAATAATTCTTTGAATTCGGTCACGAGCACCAACAGCCCGGACCAACAGCGAATGCGGCAGCGGGCTGAGTCTGAGTCTCAGGTTGGTGCCCCGGTCTCCTCAATCCATAAATCTCGCCGCGGCATTCTCACATTGACACTCGCAGGCCCAGCGCCCTCAGCCGTCCGCGGCGCACACTAACTCTCCAGGCTCTAGCCCAGGTGCATCCCTTTACCCATGGTCCCAACGTCGATTGAACTTTTCGTCTTCGCAAGCGAATCCTTTCCCACGATATGGCGCAGCAATCAACGCAGTTGCTTCAAAGGAAGGGGATGTCTACATGATGGGCGGATTAATAGACGGGTCGACTGTCAAAGGAGATCTCTGGATGATGGAAAGTAGCAGCGGGAACTTGTCATGCTTTCCCATCGCAACCGTTTCCGAAGGCCCAGGACCCCGTGTCGGCCACGCGAGCTTGTTAGTCGGGAATGCCTTCATCGTCTTCGGCGGAGACACCAAAGTCGACGAGAATGACACCCTGGACGACACGCTCTACCTACTCAATACTTGTATGCGCCATAACTCTCACCACCCTACGATCTGCAAGTGCCAGAAATCGCTAACCCCACCCGCACCAGCCTCCCGGCAATGGTCGCGCTCAATACCCCCAGGTCCCAAACCCACCGGACGATACGGTCATACCCTGAATATTCTGGGCTCGAAGCTCTACGTTTTCGGAGGGCAGGTTGAAGGATATTTTTTCAACGACCTGGTTGCATTTGATTTGAATCAATTGCAGGCACCCGGCAACAAGTGGGAGTTTCTCATCAGGAACAGCCATGAAGGCGGGCCTCCACCTGGTCAAATCCCCCCTGCAAGAACCAACCACACTATTGTCAGCTTCAATGACAAGTTGTATCTGTATGTTCACCCGTGAGTCTTTTATTCGGTTTATCGCTTACCACTGCGGCAGGTTCGGTGGAACGAACGGACTACAGTGGTTCAATGACGTTTGGTCTTACGATCCTCGATCCAACAGCTGGACCCAGCTTGACTGTGTTGGATTCATCCCGACACCTCGAGAAGGACATGCTGCCGCCCTTGTCAACGACGTAATGTATGTTTTCGGTGGCCGGACAGACGAAGGTATCGACCTCGGTGATCTTGCAGCTTTCCGCATAAGCACTCGAAGGTGGTATTCTTTCCAGAATATGGGCCCAGCACCTTCCCCGCGATCAGGGCACAGTATGACGGCATTTGGAAAACAGATAATCGTCTTGGCGGGTGAGCCAAGCTCAGCTCCAAGAGATCCGGTGGAGCTCAGCATGGCTTACATGCTTGACACATCGAAGATTCGTTACCCGACGGAAAACCAAAACGGCGAGAAAGCGCCCCTTCCCGGGCCCACGAAAGCTGGAGCCGGAGATAGGTCGGGTCCGCCGTCGGGCCGGGCATCTCGTGAAGCTCATAATCAACCGCCGGATCAGTACCGACGGGGCCAAGGTCCGCCTCGAGAAAGCGTGGTCAGTCCGACTGGTCGGCCGACAGATCTAGGACCTGGACCGGGACCGGGCTCTCGTCTGCCGCGAGCGTCTATTGCCAATGCCCCCGCTGGGCCTCCTCCACCCGGGCAGGCACCCACCCCTGGCCCGAGGGGCAATGGCCCTCAAGGCAACAATTTCAGAAGCAAGACGCCCACTAAGCAGGAGCGCGGTTATGGCGGACCTCCAATCGACACGGCTCGTGCTGTGGCTAGTGAAAGGGAGAGAGACTCGGCGCCAAGGGACTCTCCAAAAGACCCTAGGCATGCTCAGGAGTCGACCGGCCAGCGGACCCCAACCCAACAGTCTGCGCGAATGTCAGCAAGAGCTATGGAAGCTGGGGAAGCTGCCCCAATGATGGCGCCCGCTCGACAACGCTCCCTTCGTCAGCGACAGCGCAGTTCTTTGGAGAGCGCCGACGAGTCTATACTCGGCCGACATGCAAGTATCGATGGATCGATTGACTCTCGGACACACCGGTACTCAAAGTCAGGTGACGAACCGCGCTCGCCACGATTGACTGCGCACCAGGAAGCTCTGGTCAAAGAGCTCGAGGCGCTTAGAAGTCGCAATGCTTGGTACGCTTCTGAACTTGCTTTGGCCAAAAAGGCTGGGTATACACCCAACATCTCGACGAACTCTGTCCTTGACGATCGTACGGCGGATGCTTTCGCTGATGAGGATCGCCCTCTAATCGAGGCCTTCCTTGCAATGAGAGCAGAGTTGGCCAAGATGCAAGCTACTGTTGACCGACAAGCTGCTATTGCATCCAAGCGCGTGGCGGAGGTCGAGCAGCAAAGAGATGTGGCCGTCAACGAGGCTGCTTACGCCCGTGCTAAGCTTGCTGCACATGGTGGAAGCCAGCAAAGCACCCCGTCGCTAGACGGACAGTCACATGATCTCGACAGGGCAGCCTCCGAACGTTCAACGGACCTCAGCCGGAGACTGGCATTGGCCCTAGCGGCTCAAAATGAACTAAAGTCAAAGATGGAGGCTCTCACTACCGACTTCGACCAAGAGAAGCGTGGCAGGGAGTTGGCGGAAGAGACGTCCGAGGCTACCAGGAGAAGGTTGGCTGAGCTGGAAATGCAAAACAATTCATTGGAAACGGAAAGTCTTCGTGCCCAGCTTCATCAGATTGAAGCTTCTCTGAGAGAAGAGTCGATGCTGCGATCAGAGGCCGAGTCGTCTATGAAACAGCTGGCTTTGGATAAAGAGGAACTGTCTAAGAAGCTCGAAGATTCTTCCGGCCGCTTGAAGGACTTTGGCGATAATATTGGTGGTCTTCGAGAAGCCGTTACCGCATCTGCTGAAAAGGCCGCTATCCTAGAAAAGAAGTTGGACGAGGAACGCGAACGGCGGGAAGGCTTGGAAAGGAAGTTGCTGCAGCTCCGTTCTGAGCATGAGGAACGAACTTCCGAGTTGGAGAACGCCACTCGCCGCCTGCGAGATGCCGAAGAACTGGCCGAGAGCAACGCCAGAGAAGCCGAGACTCATAAGAACGCGTTCATTTCGGGTCTTGAGCGAGCCTCCTCATTTGACTCCGAGACATCAATCCGCTCACTCGTCGATCAGCGTGTGGCTAACTCGGAAGCCCAGGTTGAGAGGGCAAATAAGCTCGCAAAAGCAAGCCAAGTCGCTGCCGATGAAGCGGCGGAGAAACTACGCCGTGCAGAGGAGAGAATTGCGGGCCTGGAAGCTTACCAGGAACAGGCTAGTCGTGAGGGCCTGCAGCTCCGACGGCAGCTCCAAGCAGCCATGAAAGATTGCCAAACGTTTACAGCGGAGAACAGGGAGCTGAAGGCTAAGATTGAGGGTCATCAAAGGGAAGCCGGAGCTCTGGCCGTTCAACATACCGCCCTGAAGGACCTCCTTGGTGAGCGAGGCGTCAGCTACACGGACAGTCGACGCTCTCCTCGTCTGGAATCTCCTGGTTCCCGATTCGGTACTCCGGAGCAGACGCGACTACGAGAACTGGAGCAACAGCTCTCGACAAGCTTAAAGGCTCACGACGACATGAAATCCTCGTTCGAGACACGTGAGCAAGAAGCCGACCGCGCCTACAGAGAGAAGCTGGAGCAGCTTGAAAACGATTACCAATCCGCCGTTCACTACGTTAAGGGAACCGAGAAGATGCTGAAGCGGATGAAGGACGAGCTCACTCGATACAAGTCGCAAAACGCGAAGATCCAGTCCGAATTGGAAGCGGCCCAGAACAGCCTTGCGGAAGGAGGATCCGAACAACCTTCCGACTGGGAAGCCGAACGCTCTCAACTTCAAAAGTCATTGAACGACCTGCAACAGGACACCACGCTTTCCATCTCGAACCTCGAGGAAGAAATTGCGAACCTGAGAGAGAGTCTAGACTCTACCGAAGCGGAGAAGAACAGGTCCCGCGCTGAGTACGAAACAATGCGGCAGGAACTTCTGGCTGTCACCGAGAAGAGTCGCGCTGAACTGGAGCAACTCAAGCAGGAGAACTCACTGCTCGAAACACGCGCGGTGGATGCTGAGCAGAAGGTCTCCATGCTTTTGGACCAGGTTGAGGCCTCAGTTGGAAATTATCGAAGACAGTCGCAGCACGGCCAAGCCGCCAACGGGATCTCTCGTACTCATAGCAATGCTTCTAGCGGTACTATTGGTGCTGGAACTCGTCGATCGAGGGCCAACAGTGCCGTGTCGCAGAATGACACCTTCCTCGATAACCGTGGTTCCATGGCTCTCGACTCGCTGGCAAATGAGTTGGAAGCCCTCCGCACCCACTGGGAGACGACCAACAGCAACTACCGCATGAGCACTCAGTCTACGGACTTTGATCGCACCCCGACCAAGGAATCGGGGCTGAGTGACAGCCTAGCGGAATGGCGACGACGATTGGACGAAGAAGAAGCGAGAGCGAGCTCTCCGGAGAAGAGTAAGCCTCGCACTGCTGCTGAAGGCCAAGCAGCAGCGAATATGATTTAAGGAGCTTGGGGAGCACTCATGACTTGTCTATATTCTATTGGGAGTTATACCATGATGTTTCATCACGTTGATTGGTCTTTTGAGACTCTTGCCACTGTTCTCTGCTGCACATGTCTGTCTTGCCTGTGTCTTTGTTCGTCTTACTACTCTTGTATTACCCTGTGACGAGCCCATGCTTGTTACCTATATGTTTTCTCTATTTGTTCGAGTTTTCCTTCTGTTCCTTCCCCCTCTTCAATCTTCTTATACCCATCTCATATTTCTTTGCCTGAAATGTACTATTACCCTACTCTTTTTAGTCGACGATGTCTCTGTCTGATCTAGTCTGTTTGATTAGCGGTGACAATGAACTTGCTTCTGCTTATCTTCCTGATCTTATGATCTCTTTCCCGATCGTAAGGTGTCTGGGATAAGTTCTCCAAAGGACAGACGACATACGGCCATGGTCACCTCATGCCCTTCAACTTCTTATGTAGCTGCCCGCACCATGTTCCTTCTTACTGCCCAACCAACAGGCGACGATACCTACCTTAGCATGCCACGATTCTTGTTACAGGCTGGAAGTGCGAGCAGAAGTCACCATTGCGTTGCTCTTCCTTCACTTCGCTGTCGCTGTCAGGAAGTAGATGCGGTCAGTGTTGCTCGGGGTGACGTAGGCAAGGAGCCCATCTATTGCCTTTTTTTCCAACGGCTATTTTTCGGGACTTTATGCATGGTCAGTCCTTCAGGTAGTCTTTCTTACCACCCACGGTGAGTGAGTAAATACCGAGCCATGAACCCAGATACGTGGAGGTATACCTAGTCTTCAGACCATGGTCGAGAATCTAGATGGATAGGCATGGCGGTTGAACCCGCCATTGATCCCCTATACTTATTCCAGAAGGATAGACTACGGTCCGGATAATATATCCTCTTAATCTTAACTCCCCGGCCCCCATCCAATTTCTCTTCGATCCTCAATAAAAGCTCAGATCATCGACTCCATAAATTCCATTAAGATCATCGTGGTTCGGCTCAAACTTCATACATTACAGTAATCCACAACCAGCGGTGAGTGATGAGGATAAGCATGAGCAATCATCCATGAGCCCCAGGACCGGGATGGGATCAACTCCGGGATCCCTTGTTCAGGATGCATGGATTGGGAACAGTCCATGGGTGGGGTTATTTATAACTTTAGTATGTTGTGTTGTCCGAGATTGGGCTGGGGTTCGTCAGGTACGATGTCGGGTGTTCTTTGATGGGACGAGATAAGGCAAGGAAGGCGTGGGATGGCTCGGTCTGGCTTTGTGCCCAAGCGCTAACGCTGCTAATTAATGGGATTGAGAAGAGGTGGGAGCGGTGTATGGAGGTGTTTTTCGTATTTACGGTACATAGATACATATGGACTGGGTTATGGAGTAGTATACTTTAGGGTGACTGATAGTTATGGAGATCATCTGATGGATTTCAAATACTGTCTAATATCTAGACTGCTACTAGTAGTAGTAGTTCTTCACGGATCGGGTCTTCTTCCTAGCTACTAGCCAGGATCAGTTGCTCTTATAGTAGTATGGTAGTTCTGTCTATTCGCCGGACAGCTGACAATCGCGCCTTTTGACATGCCATGGCCTGCACCACTGGTATTTTACTACAGAGAGTAACTGAAACGCCATAACTCGCTCTTAACTGTTTATCAGGCAGTGAGAAATTTAATAATGAATAATGGATTTTTTCTATAATTGAATCTAAGTAGTGAATAGGTTGAGTGAAGACCAGGCTATTGTTGGTGATGATACGATACCGGTAACGTATAGTAAGCGACGGGCGCTACTAAACATAATCTTTCACTTCCCGCCCCCTCAACTCCCTCACCAATTCTCTCCGTCTCATCTCGTTCCTTCTCTCCTCCTTCCTCGATCTCGCTCCTCTCCCTCTCCCTCCCACCTTCCCCGGCATCAAGGGCCTTGTCCTTGGACTTCAATATTTGATCTGCCTCGCCTCTTGTTTTCCTCCTCTCACTGCTTTCTGCAGTCTTCCGCTTCTTGTTTTTAGCCGCCCAACCTCTCAGCTGATTCTCCTTTCTTTTCCTCTCCGCCTTCTTCGGTCGGGACGGTCGACATCACCACTAGCTCATCCTTCTATCAACACCCTTTGACAAGGTATGTGCGTCTTTTGATATGTGCCTTCCACGATTATCCTTCTTCATAAGCCCTCCCCCTCACCTTGCGGACCTTTGGATTTCTCTGAGGCTGTAGCCTCGCTGCCTTTTCATCAGTGGCCAAGTTCTCATCTGAAGAGGCTCAGCCTCGCTGTGTCTTGACGTGTCTGCCTCGACGCAACAAAAGCCCCCCTCTTACACCCGATCCTCTTAATCCCGTTCTCGCTCGCCGACCGATTCGTTCTTTTCATATTCTAATCCATTCTAGATTACAGCAGCTCTTTGAGCTTATCTTCCAGCAAGATGACAACTATGGTGAGCTCTTTGTTATGCTTAGCCCGGAAATCCCTTCGTGTTCTTACACAACCCAGGACTTGCGTGTCGGTAATAAGTACCGCATCGGACGTAAGATTGGAAGTGGTAGTTTCGGTGATATCTACCTTGGTATGTCTAATCTAAGGATCCAGTAATCCCGTTGAGACTGACTTGCATAGGCACCAACATTATCTCCGGCGAGGAAATCGCCATCAAGCTCGAAAGTGTCAAGGCCAAGCACCCTCAACTCGAGTATGAAGCCCGTGTCTACAAGTCTCTTGCTGGTGGTGTTGGTATCCCGTTCGTACGCTGGTTCGGTACTGAATGTGACTACAACGCCATGGTGATTGATCTCCTTGGTCCCAGTCTGGAGGATCTCTTCAACTTCTGCAACCGCAAGTTCTCACTTAAGACCGTGCTTCTGCTTGCCGACCAGCTTATCTCCCGTATCGAATACATCCACGCCAAGTCCTTTATTCACCGTGATATCAAGCCCGACAACTTCCTGATGGGTATCGGTAAGCGTGGTAACCAGGTCAATGTCATCGATTTCGGTCTGGCCAAGAAGTACCGCGACCCCAAGACGCACTTCCACATCCCCTACCGTGAGAACAAGAACTTGACCGGAACGGCCCGTTACGCCAGTATCAACACTCACTTGGGTGTCGAGCAGTCTCGCCGTGATGACATGGAATCTCTGGGTTACGTGATGCTTTATTTCTGCCGTGGCACCCTCCCCTGGCAGGGACTTAAGGCTGCTACCAAGAAGCAGAAGTACGACCGTATCATGGAGAAGAAGATGACCACACCCACCGAGGTTCTCTGCCGTGGATTCCCCAACGAGTTCTCTATCTACCTCAACTACACCCGCTCTCTGCGCTTCGACGACAAGCCTGACTACTCCTACCTCCGCAAGATCTTCCGTGACCTGTTCGTCCGCGAATCCTTCCAGTACGACTACGTTTTCGACTGGACCGTCTACAAGTACCAGAAGAACGCTGCCATGATCGTGGACGCTAAGCAGAAAGACAAGGAGGCTGAAGAACAGGCACGTCGCCAGGGTGCTCTGCCCGCCTCTGGTGCCGCGAAGCCCGGTGCTATCTCCAGCCAGCGTCGCAAGATCATGGAACGTGGAACCCTCGACAACACCCCCGACACCAACCGTGCTGTGGGAGGGAGCGACAGGATGTGAGTATCTAAAACCTAGGTTCCGTGTAGGGAACTCCCTCCCTCTGCGTTTCGTTCTTCGGTGCGGCCTTGCACGTGGAGGTCCTATCTCTCATTTTTTTTGGTTCCTAGGATCTGACTAATCTCATAGTCTTCGGCGTTAGGCTGCGTTCTGCTTCTAAGGTTGCTGGTTCAGGTGCTCATGGGCCTAGTGCTAGCCGCTCGAAGCGGGACGATGCTCAGTGGTATTAAATTATGTGCAGCATGATGGTTGAGCTTGACATGTCTCCACCTGTCCTCTTCAATCTATGCAGCCTAGCTTTCTGCCCATTGGCAAGATGCTAGCCTAGGAGCCCGGGATCATCGTCGTTCTAGTTGCCTCCTTTGCAAGGTGCAACCAACCGTTTGGAACTTTTACGCCTCGGAACTCCGCTCCTGTTTTCATTTATCTTTCCCTATTGCATTCTCTATTAGCCATCTACCCGTTTTTCGATCGTCTTCCGGTGTCCGCCGCTTCGATCCGACTGCGTTTTCAACACATTATTTGATCGACTATCGGTTCAGACCTTTCAACAATTCTCGGAACATCAACTTGTCCGCTGCGGATCTCGATACCTTTGAATGACGAGTTTATGTGGAAGGCCCCGATATCGATTCTTGAAACGCTTTTACTGTGGCTATATTTACGTCTCAATCACTCGGCTGTCCCGTTCTTCGAATCCCTCGACCTTTGGACATATGCGTCGACGCCGGTGTAATCAGACTGAAGGAGATGCGAATGTCGAACAACTAGTCTTTTGAAGGTGGATAGCCTGACACGTCAGATCTGTCAACACCTTTTACGGACGGTTGTCGACCACTGTCTGCCCACTTTCCCCAGTTTGTGCATATTATGTCTTTCATGTTTCCGTTACTCCCATTTTCCATGCACTGCACCAGCACTTGTTATTTGCGATTTCAGATTGTCACTGTGGTTTATTGACGTATGATGGGGACGAATGAGCATGAAGGGACGACTGGAGAAGACGAGTAGGGGTTGGCTAGTTGCGGATGTGGTGGGAGGTCGCTTTCTCGAACGAATGCTCTCGGCGATTGAGTCGAGCAGCAAACGGGGTAAAGACGATGTCCTGCGGACACATCTTTGGTATGGGGTGAATGGCGAAGGACATGGCTAGGGTCGCTTCCGGGGTGGTATTACGTCAATCTATGTTTGTTTCTCTTAGTTCATCCAACTGTTTACATTCATTTGAACCTAGTTCCATGATGTGGATGCCGAGGAGTCCGAATGAGGGGCCTGCGGGTGTCACCGAAGTCTAGTCAGAGTCCTCTTGTCCTGTGCTCCTTAGGCAGTGCTCTAGCATGCATTATAGAACCCAATATAGCGCCAAGACTTCCGCATGCATACCTCTTTTGCCACGCCCTTAATCGACATTTTCACCGTGGCTAGGCCACGAGTTTGGCTGTCGTAAATTATGAAGTGCCAGCGTGGTTTATCTCCTTCCCTCCATCTTGCCCTAACATCAGCCTTTTACTTCACTTTTTGATTCAGCCTTGTGACATCAAAGTATATATGCGTGGGGTTTGTCTCTTATCCAAAGAAAAGACAAGACATCCTCTCCGTCCTTTCTAGCCGTCTTTCGATCCAGAGTGCGGTGCCTGCGTTTAGCAACTTTGGGCCATGGTACAATTAATTGATGCAATGCACTGCCTCTGTGCTATAGAGGCAAATCTGTGAATTTCATGAGACTAAGATAATATAAAGTGTTATCCTCCTGCAGCGAATGGAAGGTTGTGTAAGTATGAATGCTATCATCAATGTGGATGTATAGCAGCTTCCTTGTAGTGTTAAAATGACTAATAACTATTTATAACCTGGATAGGTTTGTATTATTTGATTTTAAGCTATTATGAAATCAACATCTACTGAGAATAAAATCAGATTTCTATTACCTACCTTTACATCACGTATGGACATGTACAAGCACGCAGAAAGGAAGATAATAAAAAGCTAATATGATAAAAATTGAACCAGACCAAAATTACCTAGCCAATACCCATCAATACGCCTCTATAGCACAGTGGTAGAGCGTTGCAAAGAAGATAATAAAGAAGGACATGAATAATATTATAGAGAATGTTATAAGAAGGTTATAAAGTTGCAAGGAAGGTTATGAAGTCCTCAACTCTTCATACGAGCTGGCCTGTGGTCAAAGGCAGATGGGCCACATTAGTCGCGATGATTTCTCCTTGAGTCTCGTCACAGCATCCACAACATGGGTAAAAATGGATCACAAATGTGCCCCTTTGTATATCCAAGACATAGCTGTTATGTGTTCGTTGGATCCCGTTCCTGGCTCTCAAAATAACGAGATGGCTGTCTTGAGTTGGATATATCGGGCGACGAGGCATCGTTCGAGATTAAAAGCAAGCACGGAGAGAAGAGGAACACAGAGAAGAGAGGCAGGGATATAGAGGTGGTATAAACATAAGCTATGGCACAGGTTGAATCAGGGTGTACCTAACCGAAAATCATAGAATCTTACGGAGGAGTTCGGTTTGTTTCATACAGTCTAGACGAACAATCACAGAAGAATCAACCATATAAACTACCTACTATACACTGATACATTACACTCGACGCTCCGGGGGCAAAAGTGCAGAGATGAGGTGGAGATAGGACGAGACGGACGGAATGCTCCCCGGCTTCAGGGTCTCATCCACGCCGTCTAGGTAGGTAAAGGGAAAAGAGGATTGAGCTAGGATGGACAAGGTAGGTAGGTAGGAGTGGAATGAAGGAAAAACAGGAGGGGAGTAAATAAGAAAAAAGAAAAGAGATGATATGATAAATACAGGTTCCCAAGAAGAATACTAGATATGAGAGCAAAAAAAAAAATAAGTAGTTAAGAGAAATCATTTGAGTGCTCCTTTCTTTCTTTTCTTTCTTTCCATTGCTCCGGGTCTATTATGACGATGGGGGAATCGGTGACTGGTCCTTTCCGTTCTTGCCAGATTGGGCGCCTTCGCCTACGGTGGGATCAGGACGAGCAATGGTTTGCCCGCCCTTGCCGTCAAAGTACTTGGCGAATTCGCTGGAATCGGGCCACTCGCGGGGGCCGAGAAGGCGGATCATGTCGTCGCGGCTGAGGACTTCCTTAGAGAGGAGCTCCTCAGCGATGATGCCGACTTCCTTCTTCTTTGCCGTTAGGAGGTCGCGGCATTGCTTGTAGGCTTGGTCGACAATGCGGCGCACTTCAACGTCGATGTCTCGGGCGGTTTGCTCGGAGAAGGGCTTGTGGAATTGTTGTGAGGAGTCGTCTTCGTAGTGGATGTACTTTAGCTTCTCGGACATGCCGAACTTTGTTACCATGGCTGTTGCCAGGCGGGTGACCTTGTTGAAATCATCGCTGGCACCGCTGGTGACGGTTTCGAAATGTAGTTCCTCGCTGACGCGGCCACCAAGAGTCATGGCCATGCGGTCCATCATTTGTCTTGCCGTCATCAGGTAGGTGTCGCCGTTGGCCGGCAGGTACTGAGCGTAACCAAGGGCTCCTTGGCCACGAGGGATAATGGAAACCTTGAGCAAGGGGTCAGCCCAGCGGAAGTACCAGCCGCAGATGGCGTGGCCAGCTTCGTGGTAGGCCACTGTGCGCTTCTCCTCCGGTGAGAGTACAACGGACTTCTTTTCCAAGCCGCCAACGACACGCTCAATTGCACGCTCGAAGTGCTTCATGGTCACACGATCAGCTTCCTCGCGAGCAGCTGCAGACAGATTAGTAAAGGAGCTGTAACAGTAGACGAAAGGTTGGATCTACATACCAACCAGAGCAGCTTCGTTAACACAGTTGGCGATGTCAGCACCAGCGAACCCGGGAGTCAGAGCAGAAAGCCTGCCCGTCAAATACTCCATATCCTCGTCCGTAACAATCTTCTTCAGGTGGACGCGGAAGATCTGCTTGCGACCGTCCATGGTAGGTCGGTCAATTCCAATGTGTCGGTCGAATCGTCCAGGCCGCATAAGAGCCTTGTCGAGAACATCAGGTCTGTTAGTACCAGCCAAGACAACCACTTGATCAGAAGTGTTGAAACCATCCATCTCAGTCAGGATCTGATTTAGCGTACTCTCCCGCTCGTCGTTTCCCCCGCCAAACCCCTGCTTAGCTCTCGATTTACCAATAGCATCGATTTCATCAATGAAGATGATGCAAGGTGTATTTTTGCGTGCATTGGCGAAGAGATCACGGACTCGGGAGGGACCAACACCGACGAACATTTCCACGAACTCGGAACCGCTAACACTGAAGAATGGTACACCAGATTCACCAGCAGTGGCCTTGGCAAGCAACGTCTTACCCGTACCAGGAGGTCCAGAAAGGATTGCACCGCGAGGAATCTTGGCACCGAGTTTCTGGAACTTCTCCGGGTTCTTGAGGAAGCTGACAAACTCCATAATCTCTACCTTGGCTTCGTCCATTCCAGCAACATCGGAGAATTTAATCTTGATGTCTGTTTCATGGTTGAAGCGCCTGGCTCGACTCTTGCCGATGCCAAATATACCGCTGTTACCACCTCTGCCACCACCTGCACGCCTCGAAAGCCAGGCAAATCCACCCAGAAGCAGGAGTGTAGGGGCAAAAGAGAGAATGGTGGCTCCCCATGGCACTTCTTGAACGTATTGAACAGGGATACGCTCGGAACTAGGAATGCCGAGCTCTTGCTGAGCTTCGTCGATTCTCCGCTCGAAACTCTCGACAGATCCGATACTAAAGTAGTAATGAGGTTGAGAAACGCCTTGATCGTGGCGCAGCTCGACGCGAACCCGGTTGTTGTTGAGAACGGTCAACCTCTCCACAAGACCCTTGTCAAAAAAGTTCTTCCTGAACTCCTGCCATGTAATCTCCTTGCTGTCCTCGGCGGGGAAAACACCACGATAGAGGTAGTACGCGACAAACGAGCTAATCAGGAATGACGCAGGGTCAAATCCGAACTCAAACGTCTTGAAGTTCGGCAACTCATTCGGCTTCCGCTTCTGTCCACCATGTCCGCCTTGCTTATTCTGCTCGCCTCCTTGCTCGTTCTGTTGTCCTTCTTGTTTCCCGGACTTCCCCCGCGCCACGTCTTTGATGTGTTCCGTGATATTGATGGATTCGTTGATCGATGGCTCTATACCTGCTTTGATATACTTGTCGATGAAATTCCGAATCTGCGGAGTCATCCCGTCTCTCTGTAAAACGGTCTTCATATCTTGAAGCGTTTGGTAAAACGACCCCGGCAACCAACCTTTACTCAAAAGTTCAATGAGACGGTCGACATCCCGTTCATCCTCCGCGCTCAGTTTCGATACAAACTCCTCTTGTTTTTGCTCGTACTTCCCCTCCAGCACCCAAACCATGTGCATGTGGATGTTTGTGAGAGCCATTACCCCTGGGTCTCTACCTGTTTTGACATACTTGTCAATAAAATCCCGAATCTCCGGAGTCATCCCGTGTTTCGGCAACAGAGTCTTCATATCGTAAAACGTTTGGTGCGTTGATGGCGGCGACCGCTCCTTCATAAATTCCATGAAACGGTCGAAATCCTGACTCTCCTCCGAACTCAATTTCGACACAGGTTCCTCTGGTTTCTTCCCCTCGCCCTTGGGCGTTTGGGGTAGTCGCAGCTCGCTATCATTGTTCTTCGGGGGCGACTTCTTGTCGTTTTGGTCTTTCGGCGGCTGCGGTTCGCCCTGCGTAGCGTATGTCCTTATACGTCGCGCTGTGTAAAGAACAGACAAGCTCAACTGTGGAGTCCGCGTATATATCGTTCCGGCGCGGAAAATGCGGTCTGCGGCTGTCCTCGAGTATTGGGCAAGATTGCCTGGCCGTCGGAGTAAGCTGGCCATGGCCGAGGACGGTGAGCCCGAAGGCTGGAAAGGTGAGGGACGGATGGAGCGGAAAGGGATGCTGTAAGCTTAGTAGCAAGCACGGGTGTCCATAGAAGCCCTTGCCAGGGAGATCGGGCGTGGAATCGTGTCTATCGCGTGGGAATTGGGGATTGATGGTGACTTCAAGCTGCTGTCGTCCGCCGGAGGTTGGATCGGTCGTGGTTTTTTGCCGTTCCGAGTCGGGATGAGTCAGCCCAGAATCCGAAGGAAGGAAATCGTCGACGTACCACCGTCGTTAACTCCGGCTTTGCACTGGGACAGCTAAGTCGCTTATATTAGTACGAAGACTTGGTCTAGATCGACTAAGTCGAAGCTTCCTCCAGCAGCAGCTCAACATTGTTGTTCCAGTCCGGACATCACGATTACAACCGTGGACCATACGACAATTGAGCCACATGGACATTACTAGTCACCTTGCTTCACCACTTGGGGCAAAGACAATAACACTATAAGAGAGGAATCAGATTTCGATATACATATAACCGGACTTCCTGCTTTGCCCGAATCGCAGAGTGTGGAGCTTCTAATAAATGAACTAAATCCTTGATGCAGTATACACTGACGCCCATCGAATGCTCCTGGACCCAATTGAACGCCTTTCCCTTACTCCTCGCCAAATAATATGAGATATTATAATGTGGACAGATCGTTAACATAACGCCCAGTTCCACCTGAACTCGTAGACAAGCGAGTAAAATATCAGAAAAATGGACATTTTGCGAAGGGTCTCAATGAAGAGACGTGCTCGTTTCATCGTAAATTAGTTATTAGGGCCTGAGTCGAATACGGGAAAGTTCGTGGACATATCGGCCCAGTCCCATTCAATGGTCATTGGCATCTGCCAGAGGTCTTGCGGAACAAAAGGTTGTTGAAACGGAGGCACCATAGGCATCTCGCCGGCAGACGTCAAAGGGGGCTGACCACCGAAATTTAGATTGTCAAGGGCGGTAGGGCTAAGCATCTCCGCAAAGTCCTCGCCGACTCTCGGCATGGCTGATATGTTTCCTGACATGTCAGTGGAAATCCCCGTAGTCCCAGGCATTGCTTGGCTTTGTGTAAAAGCTGTTGCCCCGTTCATAACATTAGAGCCATTATCCCGCGTGTCAGCAATGTATTGTGGCGTGGATGAGTAGGGCATGTTGGTAGGCG
Source organism: Aspergillus undulatus (assembly GCF_047715775.1). Classification (NCBI taxonomy): domain Eukaryota; kingdom Fungi; phylum Ascomycota; class Eurotiomycetes; order Eurotiales; family Aspergillaceae; genus Aspergillus; species Aspergillus undulatus. Next base: position 30,426 of record NW_027396688.1, read on the forward strand.
CTATAGTAGCTGTGTTTGCTTTCAAGGGGGGAGGTGCAGTCGACTCCTTGGTTGTGTCCTGCGATGTATTTCTAGGCTCGTCTGGCGCAGCTTTCCGCTTCTTCTTCGAATGAGAATCCCTCTCGGCTTTGTCAAGAACAACCTGAGCAATCCTCTCGAACTCGCCGCACACACCGAGCATACGTTTTATACTTCCGTTCGACTCGTCGGACACGAGCGTGGAAAGGAAATTGACGACGACGTTCATCAACTTAACATCTGAGCGAGCCCGTGCGTCATTTGGGTTTTGTAGGATATTCGCGAACAACGTCACCAACGCAGAGACCGGATAATACAATATCAACCTACATGGCCTTATATCAGACAACTTGCTCAAAATCGCAAAGAACGGGACTTACCAGACACAAGCAAAATCGCCCTGCGGAATATACTTGATCAGATTGATGGACGCCCTAGCGGCAGTCACGCACAGAACCGCTGATAAGAAGACCCTCGGATTCAAAGGGCGGGCATTCAGGCCTTGGATTGCATAATTGGATAGGCGACTTGTCCAATATCCGTGGTGAACAGACATGCGGTGGATTGTCGTCAAACAGTTGTAATAAGCGAAGTGTAACACGACGACGTGAAGAATCAGAGGGGCGTGCATCGCTTTGATCTCGTTCTCAGGCCTGAAGTCAATGGGAATACTATCCTTCCATTCTTCAAGCTCTTTGTCGAGGTCGCCGATGGTATTCAAGAGCTCTCCATCGGATTGCTTGGAAGCTCTAGCCGAGTAAAGCCGTTTGTACACCTTGCTTTCAATGATAGAGAACTGGCACAAAATTCGAAACATGTTGAACTTTCCTCCATCGGATAATGGAACATTGCCGATATTATCGGGAGGGTCGTCACTCGGCAACTCGACATTCATATCATCGTCATCTTGGACAGGAGGGCGACCAGAGCGAAGGCAAATGCTATGGCACGATCAGTGGGTGGACATGTTTTGTGGTTAAGAGAACATACTCTTTGTCTAGCATATAAGCAATCCAGAACACTCTCTTTCGCTGCTCTGCTTCGACGGGATTCAACCCGAAACCGGACCCACGCTTATGGAGTCCGATGCTGTGGGACAACCTGATGGCTGCAGCGACTAAGAAGAATGATGGCTGCGGGTTAGGCGTTCCCTGGAGGAAGAGCGACTGCAAGGGGCGTTAGATCTGCCCCATTGAATCGATGCGAAGAATGTAAGACCCACCATGCCTAGAAGAGCTTGCACGCTCAGTAAATCCGTATTTCGCATAGTCAGTTCCGTTAATACACCCATGGCATTCTTCAAATATAGCCATGCCTTTTTGTCCTCCTCTTGAGGGACGAGGTTACTCATTACTCGTAAGCGATGAGATATAGCGAGCACCACATTGATGCTAGCCCACCAGCCGGAGCCTTCGTAGGGGTCCCGTGAATATTGTTTCTCGACCAGGTGCATAAAGGTCGGTTCGTGGAAAAGAGGAAACATGCAATTAAAGTTATCGAAGAAATCTCGGAAAAGTGACAATGCCTCCTCCTTAGGTGGTAGGGGCTTGAAAACGCGGCGGGCGAAGATGTCGCTGAAAATTTCCGGCTTCCAGTACATCCATTTATTATCGTCAATATACGCAGATGAAATCATGTCTTGAAAAGATGTGTCTCCTGTCTTCTCGTTCACCCATTGGATACCCTTGGGCGAAAAGATCGAAAACCCCGATGACGAGCCTAAGAAGTAGTCAGCCTTACTCATGCCGCAAAGCATAAGGGGCACTTACCAATATACCGTGTTTCACCGCAATTGTTCGTCACGAGGGAGCACATCATATCTGACAATCCCTCTACCTCATTCTCAGACTCTTTCTGGGAGTCTGGTGAGGTCGCCGCGGTCCGTGGGCTAGAATGCGAATCCATCCTGGGCGTCGTATGCCTTGAAGCGGTAGCTGGTTGAGACTGGTTGTTGGGCGCCATGGGCATATTGAACCTCGTCGGGCTGTTGGTGCCAGTGTAGCCGCCGGTTGAAAGTGATCGATCGGCCAGTCGTTTCTCCAGCGTTCCAAGATCTGTCTTCCCATCGTCTTCATTCAACAGACCGGAAAGTCGAAGCAGAGATTCCATCCTCCCTAGCCGGTTCTCCAGGCCTTCAATATATTTGGCGCTGGAACAAAATATAGTTAGCGATTGAACACTCCGAGATAAGGGCATAGTGACGTACCCTTTGGGCGGGTTTCGCTTTTTCTCGACTTGAGTGAAGACGCATTCTGTTTTATAATTGATACAGTGAGAGCATTTCGGCATCTTGCCGTCGCATTTAATCTTCTTTTTCCGGCACATATCGCAAGCCTGCGGGCGAGAGACAGTTAGTCATGAAACTAACAGTCGTTCGTGGCACCTACCCTCGCAATTCGTCTTCGTTTGGCGTCATTGTTATCATCCCCCATACCCATCGAGGTCTCGTCGGCGAAACTGGGGTTCGGAAGCGAAGCGGTGACCGGGGATCCATCGTGATTGTATGCGCCGAAGATGGGAGTTTGCTGGTTGGTGAAGATGGGCATGTCGTAGCCCATGCCGTTCGAACCGTCCCCAATGCCGTCCATATTGCCAACAGAGCGGTGGTGAGAAGCTTAAGCCTTAGAGAGATTCGAGCACTGCCCGATATGTGAAAGGGTGGAGTTTTGCTAATGTCAGCGGGTAGGCAGGTCTGGAGGTCGGATGCGGGGTCCTTCCATTCAAGGCAAGCGGGAGTGTCGGAGGTGCTGGGACTGATATGATTGGAAGTCCTCGGAGGTTCGTTTTCTTTTCTTTTTCGTCTTTTCTCACGGCGGCAACGGTCAAAGGAGGGACTGGGGTGAGTGAGCAAGTCAGCATTTGGCGGAGGCAAAAAATGGATGATGACATGGGCCGGGGAGACAGAAAACGCGGGCTTACTCAATCAGTGGTCCGGCACGTGGCAACCAACAAGAAAGACGGTCTGGGAAGAAGCAAAGTTCAAAGGATGGCACAGTAGCAATATGAAGAGATCAAAAACGAACCAGACAGATGGCCCTAAGTCTGTTGCAACTACATTGGACGAATGGTGGGCGTGAAGGACCAAGCAGACGTAACGGTGCTGCCTCTGCCGGAGCAGGGAACTAGAAGACTCCTTAACCCCGACCAGCCAAGCTCCTCTAGTGCCATCTCGGAGTCTTCGACTTTGTGAAGGTTCGAATACGGTATACGAGCCTCTACGAGATCGACAGACGGGCCCCGAAGTCCCGACACCCCGTGAACCACCTATCTGCGACCTCCTTCGGATCTTTCACCTTCCGTTCTGTTCTCCCATATGCACTTTCTATTTGAGCTTGGCGAGGTTTGACATTCATTCACGCTTGTGGTCATCCTTGTTTGACACATCGGTCCCTGGAATGTCCCTGGTGCTTTCTCATCACTTCCGTGGATGCCCGCTTAGTTATCAGATGAGGATAACGTCAGCCAGCTTTAAAGTTCTTCTGTCCATGGTCTGAGATCTAGTATTGACTGTAAAAACATGTAGATATCAGTTAGGAGCGGCGATTAACATTTATATACAGTACAAATCTCCGGGCCAACGAGGTAAGGAGCAAAAGCGCCTATCCTCAAAATCCATCCAACGCCACGCTATGCACCGAAAGACAGCATTTTATACACGGGGGAGTGTGATCTGTCGTATCGGACTGCCGACCCGGATTCATTTTCCGGTCGCGCATCTCATCCCAGACACAAACCCCAAAACAGCGATTTCTTCTCATACAGAAGATCAGGTATGCTTATCCAGGAACTCTTTGGCTTCGTTGATCTTTGTTGCCAGATAAGGGCTGCCACCGCGATCGGGGTGGTTGAGCAGCATCAGAGCACGGTGCTTCTTGCGGACCTTCTCCTTGTTCAGAGTGCGTTCCCTATCGGATTGTTAGCCTTGATTCAAAAAAAAATATTTTGGCCGGTAAGAAGTTTACGTACGGTAGTTCAAGAATCAAAGCGGCCTCGCGGCGGTTCATCCGAGGTTCGAATCCTCTGCGGCCAAATTAGCAATCCGTAGGTATCTCTTGATTCACAACACCGAACCCCTTGTAGAAAGCCTTTCCCATGGCGTTGACACCACCCTTGGAGCGACGGTAAGCGACCAAACCAGCACGGCCCTAGACAAGCAAAACGATCAGTATCAAGGATCCCCCAAAATGCGCCTCAAGAAACATACCAAAAAGGCGGCGGTAGCGACACCAAGACCCATAGCAAACATCGACGCCATCTTGATTGATTAAATCTCCGGGACTCGTGTAAGACAGTGTATAGCGTATGCCCTGGCGTTCTGTCTCGATGCTCTCGGGGTGACGTTGGGAGAAGAAGCGGCCGTCGAGATAAAAACTCGGAACGCCGCCGCGGGGCCAAATCGGGTTTAGCGCCGGCAGAATTTCAAAACTTCTGCTTGTCGATATGAATTTCTCCCCGACTTTTTGATAGCATCCGACCCTTCTCTATCGGGCCCTTTTTCAAGATACTGGAGGTGATACAAGGTCCGTCAAGATGAGGTTAGTCTTTCCATTCCAATAGCGCATCCGAATCCCATGCAATCTCGACCCAGAAAACCCATACTAACACCGCCTATCCAGAGTCGAAACATGCCACTTCTGCTCTCGCCCGGTCTACCCCTCCAAGGGCATCCAGATGGTTAGGCTAGACGGGAAAGCCTTCCGATTCTGCCGCTCAAAATGCCACTCCAACTTCAAGCTCAAGAGACAACCACGCAAGCTCAAGTGGACCAAGGCAGGCCGTGCCGCCAGCGGCAAGGAAATGATTGTCGACTCATCGCTCGTCCTATCCCAGTTCGCGAAGAAGCGCAACGTCCCCGTCAAGTACGACCGAAATCTCGTCAATGCGACGGTCAAGGCCATGGAGCGGGTGGAGGAGATCAGATCACGACGCGAGCGGGCGTTCACGAAGCGCCGGTTGGCGGGCAAGGAGGCGCGGCAGCGCAAGCGCGAGGAGGACAGGAAGGTTGTTGCAGAGGGCGAGCATCTTATTCGCAAGGAGCTCCGCGAGAGAGAGGAGGGTCGCGGACTTGTCGAGGAGGGTGTCACATCTGTGGCCAAGGTCCATGGGGAGGAGAGGCTGCGGCAGAAGAAGAAGACCAGACTCTTGGTGGATGGTACCACGCAGGACGAGATGGATGTGGACTAGATTCTGTTTGGACATTTTCATTTGTTTTCTCGATCTTACGGAGTTCGGTTTGTTTCATACCTGGGTTGTTGCCGAAAAGCTGATTATGATGCACATTCATGCGAATATCACTGTTTCCTATCTTACTGGCATAGCTAAGGAATAATCAAGAGAAACGTCTCGCCAGCGATTGTTCTGAGGTGCTACATAGTGCTTGAACAACATATACTTAGAAGCCTAAGCACGCATAAGTCAAAAATAGTTTCGGGATGCCAGAGAGGGAGACCCAGCTGAGAGCTACTGGACACAGCCTAGAAGCTGTCAAAGAAGTAATGTCGCTTAAAACATACTCTTTCTGTCCATGAACTACTCCGTGCGTGGCCGCCATGCCCGCCGGCCGCCACACACTCCGCCAAGACCACCCCAGATTTATCCCAATCTGCCCCTCTACGTCTGCCTAGCATTCTACAACCTCCCCCTCACCAACCAATCCTCCTTGTCACATCCTTCCAATCGCTCCTTAGAATCACTAATCTCCTCTTAGTTACTCGAATTCCGCCTCACGATGCAAGTCGAAGTAAACCCCAACGAAGACACAGAATGGTTCGTTCGTCCCCGCCAAGTTCCAACCCACCACCGTACCTCCGTCACCACAGCAGAAGCTAACACAATCTACAATCTCACAGGAACGACATCCTCCGCAAACACGGCATTATCCCTGAAAAGCCACAAGACCCGGAACCGCTCATACAAGAAGCCCTCATCGAAGCCGAGCGCAAAGCGCACGAGAACCGCCTCGAGGATAAGGACCTCGATGAACTCGATGAATTGGAGGATGAGGAGGATGAGGACTTTTTGAATCAGTATCGGTATGCATTTGCCCACGCACGCAACATGCCCTGGCTACTCAAAGTATAGTTGGAGTATGGTATGCGCGACTAACCAAGAGGAATGAAATAGACAAAAACGCCTCGCAGAACTAAGCACAATAAACCAAACCTCTATCCATAACCAAGTCTACGGGCTCCAAAAGCCCGACTTTACGCGCGAAGTCACCGACGCCTCGCAAAACTGTTTCGTCTGCCTAAACCTTACGTCCTCGAGCAGCAACAACGTCGAGTCCCGGCTTCTTAGCGAATTATGGCGACGCCTGGCGGCTAAATATGGCGATATCAAGTTCTGCGAGATGCGCGGGAATATGTGTATTGAAGGGTATCCGGACCGGAATACGCCAACTATTCTTGTCTATCATAAGGGGGAGATTGTGAGGCAGTTTGTTACGCTCTTGACGCTGCGCGGGTCGGCGACGAGGATTGAGGGTTTGTTTTTCCTGCCCCTGCTCCTGCTATTCTTCTGTGGGAAAGGGACAAAGCTAATCAGGTATTAGATCTCGAGAATATGCTAGTGGAAGTTGGCGCACTCAAGGAGAGTGACGTCCGGTTAAAGAAGGACGACTCGGACGATGAGCGGCCGTTGAAGGTGAAGTCCAAGTCTAGTATCCGGAAGACCGCCACCGTGGAGGAGGAGGACGACGACGATTGGGATTAAGCGGTTTAGACATGGGGACACGAACCTCTAAGTCTCGTCATGAGCACGACAGGGCCAGCCCCGTGCATGGTCGCAATCGACCTAGACGACTTGCTCGTCGCATACTATATTGGGGTGCGGGCTCGGTGAGGACTACCTCCAGGGTACTGGAACCAGCCCGGGACTCGTTGGTGAGGCGAGGCCACTCGGCGGGCTAGGTCTCGATTGGTGGACGGGACCGCTATCCGTTCAGCTCATCTGTATATACTGGACCCGGAGATAATACGGGTCAAGGCTAGAGCCAGCGGCGATCTACTCTAAACAAGGGTGACAATGTATAAAGACCATAGACCAAATCCATATATTCAAAAGACAGTAGCGCCGCTGCTGAATGCAAGGCTATACAAACAGACATGAACATAAAGCGAATGACAGAAAATATATACCTTCCCAGCCCAAAATATAACCCATCACACCCGCTCAAACGACCGTCCATGTAATCCAATCCAAATCACTCCATAACCATATCGCAGTAAATTTCCCAACCCAAATCCAACCCGGCAAGCAGCTCCGATTCCCAACGCAAACCCAAGACAATCACGGTAGTTCCCCGTAAATCTCTCCTGTCCGTACATAGGCACGGAGTACTCTCGTTAATCACAACAACCCATCAACATCCCCCACCAAACTCTCCTCAATCGCCTGCCGAATTTGCGCCTCCCTAAACGCCGGTCCCTGCCCATCACACTGCGCAGCAGTCTTCAGCCTCCTCGTAACCCCCGCAACATCCACAAGCCCCCTCTTGAACGCCTCGTGGCCCTGGATGATATCCCACGTCGCACCCGCATCGAACAGCCGCTCCCCAGACTCCTTGCAATACGTCACGCGATGTAACCGCACCGATTGACCTGCTGGAACAAGGTCGCTGTAGAAGTCTGTGGGGGAATAGACCATTGGTCCGGTTTGAGTTGGCTCGTTCGAGTCGTGAGTTCGGGCGTGGTCGGTGGAGGGATCTGTAGAGGTTGAGTTGTTTGGTGGGGGTTTGTTTGTAGATGCTGATGTTGCGCGCAGGATCTCGTTCTCAGTTTCGAAGCGCACGAGCTCGCGCTTTAGGCGTTCGTTGTCCGCGGTTAAAATTGAAGACTCTTGTTGGAGATTCGAGACTGTTTCTTCGAGGTCCCGGACGCGGCGCTCTTTGCGTTCGCGGAAGGCTCGTTGGCTGTTGAACAAGAGAACAATAATTAGTCCCTGCCCTTTAACACAGTATAGTAGAATAAGGAATGGACATACGCAGCCCGATTCTGCGCCTTGCGCTTGTCCTGCCTCGGTGTAACCAGCCCCTCCTTATCCTTTTCCTCGCTGTCGCTCCGCACCAGACCGAGATCATTAGCTAGGAAGTCGTCGCGGCCCTCAATTGAGCCCGGGTACAGGCCATGGCCCAGATGTTCGCCGCCGCCATTGCTCGAGACGGATCGTTTGCTGTACGAGTCTGGCGGGGACTGCGGGGGTTGGTCGTGGGCGAAATGCTGGGGCTGCGCGGTGTTGAAGCACGGGTCGAAGGGGGGTTGGTAGTTCTATATTTGCGACGGATCAGTATTCAATATTTCCGGCCACGTCCTTGGAATTTTGGGGCTAACCAGGTGGTCGATATGACCTTGTATATCATCGCCCTGCGGGTTTTGTGTTGGGGTCGGCAGTCCGTAGAGCGAGAATGGGTGCTGCTGCGGGTGTTGGCCGGCGTAGTAGGGGTACTGATCCATTGCGTCGTGTCGTCGTACACTTCGTACACTTCGTAGGCTTTGTGAATTGTGCTGCTGCTGTTTTGTTGCGATTGAAAATGCTGCTGGGCCCCGTAGACAGCGATCAGGGCCGGTATATATAGGTGCAAAGTCTAGATCCCGCAACGGGGCCAAGAACGATCGCCCCGAACTCGAGAGTGGTTGAAGGTTCGCCGCCTTTCCACTCTCCTCCCCAGCTGCCTATACAACGACAACAATTGCGATTGACGATGCTGACAATTCCATTGCTGCCAAAATTGACGGAGTTAGTCAGTCGCTATCGCCTGCCCAGCTTCCGTCTTCAGCTTCTTTCAGCTTCTTTGCCGCTGCCCTGCGCCCTGCGTATCTCACGGCGCTTACTCAGGAATTACATACAAAAGAGGCCTGTGAAATCGACGCCGAGAATGACGCGGGTTTGGCTCGGTCGTCCTGGCGCCGCCAAGAGAATTTTCAGACCCCGGTCGCACGGGCTTGGTTTGTTAAGGTCTAAAGCCCATCGTGGTCTGAAGTCCTTATCATATACTTATATACTTTATTTTTATAGATTTTTTTTTGGTACATACTCAGTCAGGGTCGGGTTGGGGGTTAGGGTTAGGCTGGGACCAGGATCTTAGGGTCTGATTAGGGGTCTAATACTTGAAGGTCCTTGTGAATAGGCTTATGAAGAGCTTCAAATATAATAGGTATGGCCATAGTCTGAACTCTGAAGTGCAAAGCAAGATAGAGTAGAGGCTTAAGACCATGCTGGCGGTTTCTCCGTTCCTGGGTCCAGACCATGTTTGACCTTTCTACTTCCTACTGCGGGAACTTTACCCACCCGGGCAGGTCACTTGTCTCTATCCATCACAGGTCACGAAACCTATTTGGCACCAATTTCCACATCGAACATATCACATGTCTCCGTCCGCAGGTTATAAGAGGGTTGGAGATCACGAGCCCTTGACTCTTCATACATACGAGCTAACTGCGGTCAAACGTGCTGTGGATGTACTGCTAACTATCTACTTCCGTGAACTGCTTGGGGTAGGGGGAGGCCCAGGATCACAGCGCGGCGGCGTTCATGATGTTCTACGTGCAAGCGGCAGTTCTAGCATGTCAAGGATAGAGTATACTGTCAAGCCCCGCGGTGACGCGGAGGTGAGAACTTCCAACTAGGCAGTCGGACCCCTCGCATGTAGAGACCAGAAAATTCCCAGAGGCTTTGGGTCCGGAGGTGGTTGATACTAGGTATAGGAATACGAGCACGCTACTGTACACGCTAGGTGGCGGGTACGCTGGCGAACCTTGTAGAGAGCTATGGAGGATATGATATATGCAGATTACCTTGATGGCGTTGCCTACCGTAGATAGGGACCTTCACCGGCATCGGCGCTGGGCTGGCAGATTCGTGTATGAAATCGTCGCCAACTCTATTCATTTTATTTATCTAATCTATCTCTGGCAAGCCTCCAAGTACGTCTTCCCTTAGCTATTCTTTTCATTGACTACGCTCCTAACAATCTGACCAATTCTCCCGAATCTGCTATAGGATTTGTTCGGCATCTGTTTCTAAATATGACTAGCCTCTTACCTCCTGGCCTCGCTCTTGCTGGCTCCGAGCCTGCTCTAGTTCATAAACGCCTCCGTGGCTTTAATATACAATTACTCTGATTATGTTCCTCTAGTATAGCCTCCGTAGCTTTTAATACTAATTCGCTAAAAACTTCAATCCTCCGCTCTAGATACCCCAACCTCTAAGCCCTGCAAGCATTGTAGGCACATGCTCAAAGTCTGCTCTTTTTGCTGCCAATACAATACAACAATAACGCCTTTACGCTGAAGTGCCCCTAGCAAATGTATAATCTGCCCTCATTCATTTCATCACCTATATAATGAAGCCCCGCATCCCGGACATTCAGTATGCAAATACAATAAGCGGCTGCATTTAGAAGATCCGCTTATCTTGCACGCAAACAAAACAAGAAGCTAGACAGGTTCTAGTGTGTGAATGCTTACAGTACTGCGATTGCTAAAACCAAAGAGGAGGCATCTCCGGGGCCCAAGAGAAGCCAAGCGCCAGCGCAAAGTATCGGTCAAAAAAGCCGAAATGTTGCAACCAAGATGGAGCCCTAGAATGACCATCCCCGCGTCCATGCTTTGAATGACTGAGAAAACTTGCAAACTAACACATCCCCGGTGACATTCCTTCTGGCCCTCAGACTTTTTTTTCTACAGCCAATCCCGACCCAGCCACAAGATCTCAACGACAATTCTATTATAAAAGCCGAACCCGAAGAGTCGCATGTACAACCCGCGCTTATGCAAACCCGGAGTCCCTTTGAAGCCGCTCATGGAGCTATACGCAATCAATCAACCATCAGAAGCCCTGCCTAGGTCTTGTTCCATGTCAATGATTCGACGTCGTGTTTTCCTATCCTTTTTATTTTCAAACATCTCCTTGGCATCACCTTGATTTCTGAGTGTCGAAACGTTCTGCCCTGCGCTACTGCTCCCCCATTCAGCCTAGCTTCGCCGAGTGAGATTCTCATCGAATGACTTTATCTTTCTTATTCAGTACCGCAGTCAGGTAGCCAATGCCATTATTTCTGCCTGCCTCTTGCTTCCAAGCCATCCTCTGTCTTATGTTTGTTCCCCGCCGGTCAAGTTGCAGATGATATTCTTGATATTTCCCATAATATTGACTTCCAACCCTCAGTCTCTATATATGACTCTAGTAATAAGCCTTATCCTACGCCTCCGGCTCCGGCAGATGAGGAGCAATACTGGACCGACCCCATCCTTTATAAGGAAGCTTGAGTCAGATTCTAATATATTTGTAGTCTTGGGCGGTTTCCTCTAAGTTTTAGGCTAAGAATGCTGATAGGAATCGCGGTGGTCGAATGGTACTGGCGGAAGTAGGTATACTGTTAGTGCCTTACAGCTCAGAATGACATTGAAGAATTCCTTGATAAAGGAACAACTCCACCTTGATACCAAGATGGAATAACTCCACTATAGGAAAGAAGCTCTCAAGCTCTCGTTACCAAATGCCTACCTTACTTCTAAGCGTCAGTAAGAAGACGGTTAGGTCTGAGCTAGGCGACAATAACAGCAATGCTGAGTATAAAGATATCAAGTAGGACATCCAATGGAGAAAGTTCATGTAAGTTGCTTAATCTTCAAGAGGAAGATAGTCCAGGCAGTCCTCGTTCGCCTGAACGCAATATGGATGTTAAGTGTGATGGCTTGAGTTGGGGTTATCCACAGGATTTATAAGGGTGGTTCGTGATGGTGGTTGCAGCCGATCGCTCCGGGGATAGTTGAATGGCTAGAGTTTATTCAGGCTTTAAGTAATAGGTTCCGGTAATATGGGAAAGTCCGCAATGTATACGATATGGCTTATGGTGGATGGAACAGCTGCTTGAAGTGGGCCTGTGTTATTACTGCATAATGTGAGCAGTCAGCTTGACAACTGAAATGTGGGGGCTTGATGGGGAAGGAGTTCTTGCCTTGCATGGCGGCAAAGATCCTGGAGATGGCATAGGGTAATCAGCAACGTACGGGGATCAGACTGTGTGTTTATTGAGTATCAAGTATCAACAGCATTTAGCACCAGAGACCAGCCGCCTTTTCACCTGTAACTTGAGGAGACTGAGACGTGGACCGCGAGTACCTGCCTGGCGTATCAATCATTATCATGCTAAGGCTTGCTACCGCTTATCATGTTATAAATCACGACATAGCACGTGAATGTGCCTTTGTAGCTCAGTGGTAGTAGCGTTTCACTTGTAATGAAAAGGTCCGCGGTTCAATCCCGCGTGGAGGCATCATTTTCGCGAAGGTATCTTTTTGCCGCGTCACTGTCATAGCTGATGCGGAAGTTTACCGCGTAGTAAACAACCCTAATTAACTAATCAAAAGCCTCTCGAGGTCCGCAGAAAGACTCAGGGACGGCTGAGCTGTATCCTGCCCAAGACTAACAACCCTGCATGTCCTTGCACCCTGGATAGATGTTTGTGAAAATCATGACTTTACAAGAATGGCTATTTGCTGTTGCGTGTTTCTTAAAAAGGATTGCCGAGCCCTGAGCCTGACATAGGCTTCGACGAATTCGCGGCGTACATCCAGCATTTTTTTTTTCTTTACGGACAGCGCCCCGATAGTCTTTGGAATGGCCGATTGCATCGGCGGAATACAACGAACCACTTTTAGACACAAGCCCGCGAGTAGGAGTGGAGGATCGGGCTATCCCGCGTTGATTCCTTCGGGCGTGTGGTTCTTCTCCTCGTTGAACCCTCGAGAATTAGGACCTGGTAATGCAGTTATTGTCTGATTGCGCAATACAAATACCGTGGTCCGTCTCAAGTTTTTTTTTTTTTTTTTTTTTTTTTTTTTTTTTTTTTTTTTTTTTTTTTTTTTTTTTTTTTTTTTTTTTTTTTTTTTTTTTTTTAAAAAAAAAGCAACGCAGACAGCACAACCGATTCTCTAACATCGCGCTTTGCTTTCTATTTTGCTCGTTTACCAGGATGGATCGCCAGGTTTCCTACAATGGCCCTTCGTCTCTCTCCCGCCCTGTAATTCCTTCGGTTCACGTTTCTTCGACCCTTATATGAACCACCCACTGCGCCCCCCCCCCCAAACCTCCCGTTTCCATGTACTTCCATGCCTACAACCCCCTTGCCCGCAAGCCTGTAACCGCACTTTGGACATGGCAGCACCGCACGTTGACCATGGCCAATCCATCCCTGGTAGCTTCTCTCAAAGTGGCCCGCAAGTGTAGGTTTGGGCTTCGGGTTTCGTGCAGCAGGCCATGCAGCTGAAGCACCTTTGTCACCGCATAATCAGCATAAGCGCCCGCATCTCAGCTTCCTTCTCTTCCATCTTCTACACTATTGTAGGCTCACTAATGCCCTCTTCCGATTATAGGCCACTTGAATATCAGCAAGCAGCTCAAAGCTAAGCACAAGTCCATCCAGGAGCCGCTACTCCATAACCCCGCTTTCGGGCTTTCCCGCCCTTCGATCCGCCGGTTCACCGCCAACCTGCACCAAAGATGCCCGCCCTCGACCCGAACGTCTACACTATCGCGTGGATCGCTCCACTTGAGATCGAGGTGCAAGCTGCCTTGCATATGTTAGATAGAGTGCATACGGGTGGTTTTCCAGTCGGTCCGGGTGATAAATATGTGTTCCACGGTGGCGAGATTCATGGGCATAACGTGGTGATCGCCACGTTTGCTGCTGGTCAATTATATGGCGTGGGTTCTGCAACTTCTCTTGCAAGCCATGTCAAGAGATTCTTTCCGAACCTGTGGTTCGGGCTGCTGGTAGGAGTCGCTGCAGGTCTACCAAAGGTCTCATGCTCCCCCCCGCGTGATATTCGACTCGGTGATGTTATTGTCGCACTCTCGATCAATGAAAATCCAGCCATCGTGCCGTATGGATTGGGAAAACAGAAAGGCGCAGGCAAATTTGAGTTGTCGCGATCCGGATTCTCGCTGCCTGAGACAACTGATATTGTGCGCTCCGCAATCGGCCAGCTTAAGGCAAGAGAACAAGATGTGGAAGCCATCGTGAAATACTATAACAATATGGCAAATAAAGACACAAAGTTCCCCGACCCCGGCCAAGAGAACGATGTTCTTTACCGATCTAGCGATGATATACCAGCTGATCGACCACGCCGACCGGCCGCTGAACGCACGCGCGTGTGGTACGGGTCGATCGGGTCCGGAGATAAGTTGCTGAAGAGTAGTCAAGATCGGGATGAATTAAGAGACAAATACAATCTGATTGGCCTGGAAATGGAGGCCGCGGGTGTCATGAATGAGATCCCGGTGGGAAATATTCGAGGGGTTTGCGATTATGGCGACGAGCGAAAAAATAAAGATTGGCAGCCTTACGCAGCGGCGATGGCAGCCGCGTTTGCGAAAGCAGTACTTTCGGAGATCACCCCAAAGTCTACTACACAATCACCAGGTGTCAAAACAGGTAAGTCGCCATTATATTATATTCGGCCATACTTGATAATGACTTGACTTAGTTGTCCAAGACTTCACCGATGAAGACATTTCCTGCCTAAGAGCCTTGCTGGTCGCCGATTCAGAGACCGAGCGACGACGTATTGAGGATACCAAAGGCGGTTTACTAGATGGCTCATTTCGTTGGGTTTTGGATAATGCTGAATTTCGAAATTGGCATAGCAACCCTCAAAGCCAGTTACTTTGGATTAAGGGGGATCCTGGCAAGGGCAAGACCATGCTTATGGTTGGGATAATTAATGAGCTGTCACGGCAAGTTCAGTCACAGCCATCGCAGTCAATAGCCTACTTCCTGTGCCAAGCAACCGATCCAAGATTGAACAATGCCACCAGTATCCTGCGGAGTTTGATTTATATGTTGATTCGACAGCAACCCCGGTTGGTTTTGCATTTACGAGCCAGATATGACACCGATACCAAGCTTTTCGAAGGCAGAAATACATTTTACAGCTTATCTACGGTTTTCGAAGACATGATCCAAGATTCTATACAAGCCACGATCTATCTGCTTGTTGATGCTCTTGATGAGTGCGACACTGGTCTATCTGAACTGCTTAGACTTATTGCAAGAAGCAGATTTAGGTCCACTGCCCAGGTAAAGTGGATTGTCTCCAGCCGAAACAGGGACGATATCGAGCAAGAGTTAGAATTTGACACCGAGGAAGCCAGGCTCAGCCTGGAGCTAAATGCGAGCCATGTATCTGACGCGGTTACGATATTTATCAATGACAGAGTATCTCGGCTAAAAGCACTACAACGCAATAGAACCCTCTTCGAACAGGTCAAGGAACAACTGCTCCGGAAGTCTGATGGCACGTTTTTATGGGTGGCCTTGGTAATCCAAGAAATGCAGAAGTGCCGGCGTTTGACAGAGATGGTTCAGCTGTTGGAAAGATCGCCCCGAGGGTTGACCGCACTATATGATCGAATGCTTCAACAGATCCAACTTTTCGAAGGCGTGAATCGCGAGTCATGCATATTAATCCTTTCAATTATTACACTTGGATACCGACCGCTTCATCTACAGGAATTGTGTCGTTTAGCTGGCTTGCATAATCAACAGTACGGCTCTGACGATTTGGAGAACATCGTGGGCATGTGTGGATCGTTTTTGACGATTCGGGATAACTATGTTTATGTGATACACCAATCTGCCAAAGACTACCTTAATAATGTTAAGGTATGCACAGCCATTTTTCC
This sequence comes from Aspergillus undulatus, assembly GCF_047715775.1. Classification (NCBI taxonomy): domain Eukaryota; kingdom Fungi; phylum Ascomycota; class Eurotiomycetes; order Eurotiales; family Aspergillaceae; genus Aspergillus; species Aspergillus undulatus. The sequence goes on from NW_027396688.1 coordinate 46,131, forward strand.
AGCTGGGTCCTCTGTGATACATGACAGAATATTCCGCGAGTCTCTGCAGAGCCTCTCAACCAAATTACAACGTGATATCTATAATCTTGCGGATCCAGGTGTTTCAGCCTCCAAGATAGAGATTCCCCGTCCTGAGAATGACCCGCTGTTTGACCTGCGATACAGTTGCACATATTGGCTGGACCATTTTATTGATTCCAAGTTCCCAGAGAGGAGTGCATCACCAGACGATCAAATATCCAATTTCTTCACGCGACATCTCCTCCACTGGTTAGAAAGTCTTAGCCTCATAAATGAGCTGCGGCATGGAATCTTGAGTCTCAAAAGGCTTCTAGCTCGTCCGAGCCAACATCAGGCTATCTTTAAGGAGGTCGAAAGATTCGCAAGTGCTAATGCTGCGATGATACAACAGGCACCTCTACAAACATATAGTGCCGCACTTGTCTTCTGTCCTCAACAGAGCATGAGCAAGCAACTGCAGTGGAACAATCGGTTCGACTTTATAAAGCGGGCGTATGTAACACAAGAGTCCTGGGACCCGTGTAGACAAGTCCTAGAGGGCCACACAGGCTGGGTTAATGCAGTGGCCTTCTCACCGGACGGGCAGATGCTGGCGTCCGCTTCTACTGACACAACCGTGCGGCTCTGGGAGACGGCTACCGGCGCTTACAAGCAGACGCTCCAGGGCCACACAGGCTCGGTTCATGCAGTGGCCTTCTCACCGGACGGGCAGATGCTGGCGTCCGCTTCCTCTGACAGAACCGTGCGGCTCTGGGAGACGGCCACCGGAGCTCACAAGCAGATACATCATTCTGATGTAGTGGTAAAAGCCCTCTCGTTCTCAGCTGATGACTGGAGTCTGAACTCTGATCGTGGTTCACTTTCATTGTGTTTCAAGCCGACTGCCTTCTCAAACAATTCAATATTCGTGCATGGGAAATGGTTATGCCGTAACGGACAGCAATTGATTTGGCTTCCACCACAGTATCGGCCGACATGTGTGCTTATCAGAGAAGATACAGTAATCCTTGGTCATTACTCAGGGGCCTTAACATTCCTTTGGCTGACCTCGCGTTAGTGTAATCTTATTTATCTTTTGTCTATATCTTCCTACTTCCCACCTTTCTTCTCTCTTTATTTTCAAAATCTCTTTGTAAAAGAACGGCCCGGGAAAATCGTGTGCTTTATACTTGGAAATACATTCACGCGAACTTTCCAGCAGATTTTGCATTGCAGGCTGTGCATGAGCACGGTGCTGAGGCAAATTCTTGTGGGGCAAGGAACCTTCCGCACTCAGATTATTAGGCATGAATTAGCTCTGTCCGGGCCTAGGTTGCGTGTGCTGTAGTATTCAATATTTTTTATGGCTTGCCACTGCGCTTGTAAAAGACCACGTGACTGGTAGCAGCACACCATTGCACTCAATGTGCTGTACCTTTGAGAACAAGCTTAAAGAGTGGAAATATGAAAGCCAATTCGCAATGCCCTGCACTGAGATCCTGTATCATATCACCATTAGCCACCTCCTGGCAAGGCAAACCTTCGTACGTACGCTCTTAAATGGAAGAATCGCATTTACCTGTAAGCATCTTTTCAAGATGCTATTGCAACCCCCCAAGCTATCGGAGTATGGTACATGTGGCCACTATCACGACCGCTCATCTTGAGCACGGTGCTTGGGATGAGAACGACTTGGGCATCCGCTCCTGAGGGTCGACAGGCGCGAGATGATTAGTCAGCACAAGCGACATAGTCGCAAGTATTCTGCCGGCGCTCCGACCGCTTGCTTATTCAGGTTAGACTTGGTTGGCGAAGGGCCTTCCACACATTCGACTCCGAACCTCTCTGAATAGCTTCACGCTTTGAATTCCGTACATAAAGTACCAGATAGCTGAATACGAGACTTCTGATTGGCTCACTGTCATAGTCACTACCAGCACGAACATATTTAAGGCGATTTCTTCAGTGTGACGTATGATGTACCAAAGTTTCGGTTATTGTTACGTGTTTGATACAGGTCTTTCTTTTCACGTAATTAAGCACTTTTCAGCCACTAGCCGGATTAGGCTTAGAATCTGTCGGAGAATGCGGCGTACGTAATCTATGGGCGTCAGCCTAGGTGTAAATTACTCGATATCAACCCCTAATAAGATCAAAGAATGAAGGTCTGATTTCTCAATCTAGCTGCAAACGGTGGTCTAAATACACAGATAATAATCAGCAATCTAGCCGGAAACGGCAACTAGAAGAGACATAACTTTTGAACGGTGGCAATAGCAGAAAATTTCTGCATAAACCTCGGTGATCGGAGGTCGTCAATCCGATATCCTTAATAGGCAGGTCGTACGGTCGACATAATCTTCGGTATCCCACCACCCAAAAATATGAAGGTCTGATTCATTGAATCTAGCAGCGAAGCTACACTATATACAGAAGAAATAGGGGTAAGCTCACTAACTAAAATAGGAAGTAGAATGATACGATATATGACCGAGCGGACGCTGACTAATAATAAGTTCGGCGTTGAAGCGCATTCTTAGCCGTCACCAAAGGTCGACAGAATCTTATTTAGATTAGGGTTTAGAAAACACTTGGTAAGTGTCAATGGTAGAAGGACATTTCGAGTGCGCCTGTATCAGACCCCTGTTCGTTTTCAGTCCTCATTATAATCGTTCATTCTGGATAAGTACCAGATCGTCGCCCCTTGCTCTTAGAAAATAAGCCATCCCTATTACGAATTGCTTCCTCGTCTGCTCCGGCCGGTTGATATTAGCCATAACTTCATTGATGAGATTCTACAGGACACCCACGCATGAAAAATTTCCCGCTCACGCTATTACAGATCCTGGGACCAACTTGAACGGGAAAAGGATTGGGGACAAGGATTGGTATGATCTAAACTGAAATGCTTTGCTGAGCCCAATTCAAGCGGAGATTTGGAGACAGAGCCATATGCTCTGCCTTCACACGCCGTCCTTCTAATTTCTCAGTCATCAAAGTTCGGTATTTTGATGTTAGACCTTGTCACAACCGAGTGGGCTTGGGAAGGACACTCAATAATCTCACTCTATTCATTTATCTAGGCTCACAGGTGATGAACTAGGATAGTATTCACTATCATCGCCGTCATAGCGACCTCGCTTTGCCTCCCCTCCATCGGGTTGGCTGTTCAATCCTGGGGTCACAGGTCTGCGACGCTTCTGGACTCCTGGAAGAATAAGGCTGGTAGAGCCAACACACTCCTCCTGAGCCGCTTGTCTCAACTCGGCTCGCAAAAGTGATTCGCAGAGCTGTTTCGAGGATATGACAATTTCATGGTCATTCAAATTCGGATAGTCCTTTGTAAGTTCCATTGTTGCAAAGACCTTCAGGCTCAGTCGTAGTTCGCTTGCGTTGGAGGGCTGGCCATCATGCGTTCGGAACACCTAGCTCAAGTAAGCAAACAATATCTGAAAAGCATTAAGAAGCATATCTCTTGATCCACAGCGGCAGAAGCTTCAAGCACTTCAACCCCATTCCGCCTGCAATATGCAGGACGCCAAATGGATAGGGTAGCCTTGTTCGAATCTCTATATCTAGGCATACCACGGCATTGATGCTACCATCAGTGCACAAAATATAGTCATCGGCGATGTCTCTGATGTCCCGACTTTTCTGGGAATAGCAAACTTCAATAACCACACCTGGAAACTGGGCCTCATCATGTCCAAAGGATGCGTCTGGTTCCCATGTGATAGATTCCACTCACCCATCTTCCGTTTCTTCTGTTAATTTGGCTCGTGAAGACGTGAAGGAAGCCAGCTGGTTGATGAAAGTGTTGGCCTTGCCAATTATACAACACAGGGGCATCCAGAAGGGGGATCTGCAGTCAGTCCCTCACGCACTAAACTCATCACGCCCAGCGCGATGGAGAACCGACAAGGTAACCCGCTGGATGATGAGAGCCTAGCACGGTCTCCCCGTCGGCGTCTGAGCACCAGTCTGCAACCGCCCAAACCAGATGGAGTCCGTAAACCGCGGATAAAGAACCGGCCGACGCATCAAGATATCAATCGGGCAGGAACACGGGATGCCGCCATCGCTGATAAATTATGGGATTGGGATAATGAAGATAGCGGTGAAAACTCGACAGGTGCTGAACTCGGGGCCTCTCAACAGGGCACCGAACAATACCAAGCAGATCTGCCCTGTCCGGAACAGGCCCAGCGGGAAGCGATTGAATGACAGGAGGAGGATCTACTGTTTGATACTCCGCATACTTTAGAAGAAACAGATTACCAGGAGTGACCAACTGGGTGGAGGGTTACAGTCACATTCTACGTCTGCGAGTGAAAGGGAATAGAGCAGACAGATATAGTGTCTGTGAGTCCTAATCACCTCGCTGAGCCGCAGACCATCTCCGACTGATATGCGCGGGGTTTTAACCAGAATGTGCGTTTCTACAATGGCCGACTACGCAAAGTCGCTGTTGATAAGTACGTCCGCATTGTGATTAACGATAGTAGTTTCGCCGTCCTCATGGGTTTTGGAAGGGACCTACTGGTGACCCGGAATCTTGTCGCGTCTGTGGCACTACCCCTCCAGACTGTTGGAAGCGATGAGCAATATTACGAACCAAAGCTGGGCCAGGCATAACCAGGCAAAAGAGGCTGAATTAACTGCGGATGCTAGAGCGGGCTCATTGCACCCTGAGGGATCACTCTTATCTCCTGACCCTGGTTAAGGACCAGCTGAAAAATGGCTGAAGGCAAGTGCCGGTATTCTGTTGGCTGGTCCCGTTCGAACGCGGGAGGATCCGGCACCATTGGAATAACCATGGCGACCTAGAGTAAGTCTGAACAAGGCAACAGAAGAGAACTCACGCCTTGGGTAGTAGTTCGTCCGGCGCAGGAGGTGCAGCCAAGTCGGGCAGAGGCAAATCCTTAGCCTGTTACAATCCTGTTCCGGGTCCGAGAGAGAAAGAGGTAGAACAAGTGGCGAGGAAGAAGGCGAGAAAACGGCAGGCAATGTTCTATGATAAGAATCTGCGGGCACTCACATTCGCAATGTTTTGGGGCGGCTATTGAGGATGAAACCAAGGTCTGCAGACAAGGGAAGCCTTGAGACAAAGGTATGTCTGCAGACACTAGGGCTCATATGAATTAGCTTCACAATAATATACAATATTGGCTGGAGGATTCAAATATCACAACCAAACTGATCAATACATGGTGTACCACCTGTCAGCCTCAATTACAGCCTCCACTCGCCTCGGCACTGACTTAATTAACTTGTCAGAATATTCTTGACTTAGTGACTTGCCATGCTTGGTCAATTAAGTTGCTGAGACGTTCTATAAGCTCAGAATTGGTGTCTTTATAAGACTCGATAGTTGGATCAAGTTTGTATATCTGTCTTTTTAGCTTGGCCCACGCATGTTCAACTGGGTTCATATCAGGCGAGTACTGCGGCCATTCTATTATCGGAATCGCGTGATTTTCAAACCAACTCTTAATTATCTTGGCCTTGTGAATAGGAGCATTATCCTGCATGTATTTCAAGCCAGCGGACCATATGGATGGATTAATATCATTAGTTAACGAGAGGTACGATTATTGCTTTTTCCAATTCTCGCCGTGGTGGTTGAGTCTGAAGACCCATTGCGCGCGCTTGCGTTTTCCGATCTCAACAGAGCATTCATCTGTTCAGATGATAGCTCTCCATTGTGCCAATGTCCAGATCTGGTGAGCTAGCGCCCATTCAAGACATTATTCGCATGCTACTCTAGCGATTCAGGTCTTTTTTGGCCTTGAAATGCCTATATCCAGACGCCTGCACCATTTGAAAAATCGTGGAGTTGGAAACAGTCACCCCACTTTGATCGCAAATTGCACGGTAAGGAATTAAGGGATCCGATTGGATTGAACGCCATTTTTTTTTCGCCGTCGCTGCTTGCTTAGGACCCTTGATTTTCCTTTGCGTTTAGAAGGCTCGTTGTTGCGGTGCTCGCGTTGTCGATTAACGGTATACTGCACAGTTGATTTTGAAAGATGGAGTTTGTCCCCAATATTAGCATGAGAGGCGCCCGAGCTCATTCCACATATGAGTGGGGCTGTATATTCAAGTATAATTAGAGCCGCTGCTTACTCCAGACCCTCGTGGCCAAGAACTCGAGTTTCTCATTGTCAATTACGATATTTTGTTCTCTGGGGATAGTTGGAGCTCTAAATTTGAGCACGCCCAATTATGACATCAGTGCTCGCCAGAGCCCAGATATATACTTCCGGAAGAACTCCGATCGTACCAGAAACATTTCTTGGCGAATGCCGGCTAATAGTTGAGCAACGCCAATTGCAGTGGTATTTGTGAAGTAGACTCTATATAGGTCTCCACGCAGTCTCACCCCAAAGGCCAAGGCAGATAGGGTACAGCGATTAAATTCCCTTGAAGGCTTTGTCAGCAATGGCGCATAACGTAATTCACGGGTAATTCGCCCACCCGCTACGCGCGTAGATTTTGAAGCTATTCCCAACAACGCAAATCAATGAATTAGGAAATAATTTAAAGATCTCTAGGTACAGGACATCGGGTTCTATTATGGCCCGGGGTATCACAGTTAGAGCACGTCGGTGACATCGTCTTGGCACAGAAGGAGACTCCGGAGTAGTATCATCAGGGGGGTTTTTCTGATCCAACTGCTTGTTTCTTAACGCGATTTGGTCCCTTACTTCCTGTACCGAGAGGCCTTCATTATGCGTCATTTAACGCCTTGAGCGTTGCTTGTTAACCTGCTGACAAATAATTTCCTGGCGTAGAAGGCGATTATTTTGAGCCATAAACTGTGTATTATATAGGGCAATCTCGAAGCCTTTTTCTAGTTACTCCAGGCGAGAAATTAAAGCTTCTAGTACTGGTTTCAGGGCTTTACATAGAGCTTCGAAGTATTAAAAGTACTGTGGCATAATTGACGGACTGTACGAGGCATAGCATGCGTGGAGGAGGCAGCGGAATTCTGGGCCCCTGTGGAAAGAGGTGGGGGGAAGGGGGTTTGGGGGTATTCAGGGTAGTATTGAGCTTATCTAGCACCCGTTGAGGATCAAAAGAAACTATCCCGGTTGCTGTAAAGCCGTTCTGCACGTTCAATATAGTTAAAGCAGTCTGCTGAGCTGCAGGAAAGGTCTCCAGCAAGTCTATATTATTTATATAATTCTTCCTAAGGCGATATCTTGATCCAACAGAACTCCTATACGCCTTCTTTAAGGCCCAAAACAATCAACATCTAGCGGTTGCAAGAGATGAGGCAAATGTAAAGGCATGCAGATAGGAGCAATGTTATTCTCTCTGCAAATTATATCAAATTAAGGCACTAAATGGCTTCCGTGGCCGTCAAAAATAAGTAATTAATATCGGCTAACTGTACGGCCGCTGGTAGCAGGAATAAAGGTTTGCTAGAGCCACCGGAGGCCTATTTCATTAATAGTCCAGCCATTTTTTAGAGATCTCAATTCGCCAATTGCCTGGCAAGGCGTATTCTTCATACCATCCCTGGATCGGGACCTTGCCTTTAAAGATGACCGTATTTGGAAGCAAGAACCCCTTGGCATTGATACACTCAATTATGGTCACTCATTCGCGGTCTCCTGGTCAAATAAGCCATGGCCCACCAGGCATTTCATGCCTAGCAACTACCTTAGCAGTTGTAACTATCCCCATAGCGAATCCGGTCTTATCAAAGTTGTTGATATCCTCATTTTGAATTTCCTTTTCGGTACAGATCTTTTGCAGCTTTTTAAAGAACTCTCTAATGATCTTAGATCCTCGCAGAGGACCCGGGAGTAACTATATCGCCTGGGGAACCGGGACTTGATCTCAGGGCGCCTGATATAAAGTTCGTCACCCAGTTTTGGCCAATAGGCTCGGAGGGGGTATCAGAGTCGGTCTGGAGACTCAAGTCGGCCAGTTTCTCGCACGTGGGAGTGCCGCGGAGGGCAGCCATGCTTATCCCTAGACATTATCCACCGTATTAAATGGTCCTCCTGAGTGTTTGATAGCCGGAGGTTGTGGTTATAGAGATCTTGTTAAAATTCGCGTCCCTTTAATTGGTCTCGGAACGTACCGAGCGGTATATTTAAAGCCTTTATAACTTCACGTTGGTAGCGAAATTCGCTATTTTTCCAGGCTTGATAGCGGGTTGGATTCTGCCCTCTTGCTCAGTCTTTTGACAACGCGAATATCCCTTTGTCCGTTGTCATGGTGGTTAATTAAAGTTAGGTAGTTGGTTGACGCGGAGGAAGTTTGTTGGGTTGGGTGACTTACCCGTGATGGGCGAATGACCCTTGAATTACGTTAAGTCCCTCGTCCTCTAAAAAATGCGCGCTGGATGAATTTTTATGGGGATGTGAGTTGGCCGTATATAACGCTAGCTTGTTGGCAAAGGAGAACACCATTCTCAGGGCAGCTTTCGAGGAAGAGAGGCCAAAAAAAAGCGAACTTAGCGCCAGATAGCTTGTGCAACTGGTCTGTTAATTCAGGAAGGAAGGGATTTAATTTCGTTAAGAAATGAGCCACTAGATATGGGAGAGGAGGGGTCTAGTAGTTCTGCCCTTCAAACTTCCCAGGCAGAAGTATACGATGCAGAGCTCATGGGTGCAGTGGAGGGCCTCCGCGCTGCAGTTAACCTGCCATGCATAGCATAAGATATACTACCAGGGTGAATATCTTGCTTAATAATCTGGCAGCAGCCAGTCTTCTAACAAACGGCAGACCTGCACCCCATAAGCGCGGGCTTACCGACACCTTTCAACAGCTCTGTGCACAATGAAAGGAGTCCCCATCCCTTCTGAGCTTAACAAGCAGGCCTATAGAGGTACACTGAATACCAGGCCACTCCAGGATTGCAGGAAACGAGCTAGCAGACCAGCTTGCAAAGCAGGGCGCAATGATAAATAAGCCATTAATCCCTCCCTCTCCTGCATATGTCAGACGGGAAACAAAACAGCAACTTCGCGCAGATACCTCTGCAGCGTACATAAAGACTGCACCACGGGCCTTATCACCGTCTTAACATCAGACCCCACACGAAGAGCAGCGTGCTCAGGAGTATAAACTTCCTCGCTGGGTACTAGGCCAGTTAATAGCCGCCCGTACCGGCCACGGAGACTTTGCAGTATATCATGACGCTGTCTGCTGTCTGCAGGACAGAAAGTCCTACCGCAGTACTGGCAAGTCTTGTTGGTATTTTCGATTGGATGTTCGCGTTTCGTATGCGAATACAGCAAGGTAGCATTCCGAAATTATCTCCCACAAATAGAGCAAGTGGGCCCTGGCTTCTCCGTGGGCCTTGGTTTGCGATTGTGGGAGTGTGTGTGAAGCTCCGTGTTCGCAATTGAAAGCCGCATCTTGTCGGCGAAAATAGCATGCATTCGAGCAACGAATAACCTCGTCGAAGCGGATACTCTGATTTCTTCGCCTTCTTCATCGTCGCCATTGAGCAGCCACAACGCATCCTCCACAGAAACCTCGTAGAATATATGCTCTTCAGCAATATAGATTCTCAGGGTAACCTCCGCGTCATTATAGGGGGTAAAGAGAGACTGAAAGACTCCAGCATTAGAAGTCAGTCCATCCCATCCATTTACCACCAGCATGACTAGGCGGTTGGTTGGTGCCCTCCCGGTTTGCAGAATGCTTTCGATTTGGCGGACAACAGAGGCCGGGAGTTTCCTGTTCGAACTCCGGACAAAGGTCAAGAAATCGGGATCGGCGTGTCATCGAAGCCATAGTCATTGGAGCTTGTCCAGATCTAACATGCTTCTCTTCTTGTGCCTGAACTCTTGACCCTCGTAGGTGCCAACTGGGGGCCCGTCAGAAAGCGGGCGTGTCGAACGGCCGTGGTTAAAACTACCTAGCAGCAAACAATCTGTAGATTCAGCCCATTAGGACCATGAGATAGCTGCCGAGGTTCAATCACAGGACCGGAGGCGTCTCGAAGTATTTATGTGAGTCGTTCCCCCCTTCCGTAGTCAGAATTTCGGGCGCGCAAGATCTTTCTCACGTACACCCCCGGGCGGTGCTGTCCAGAGACAGTCCCTTCGAATTAGTTGTGCAAGTCAAGGTAAGTCACATATCCTTCTTTGGTCAAGGAATGTTTGGTCTATTGACTGACATCAGCATTGACAAGGGATCTCCATCGACCACCGCCGCCGCCGTCAGGGCGAAAAAAACCAGAGACACAGGCTCAGATCGACAGAGCCAAACGCTACAAGGCAAAATATGCTGCTAGAGAGAAGGCGAGGTGGAAAGATAAGGAGAAGGAGAAGGAGAAGAAGGAAGAGAAGAAGGCCGATGGCATGGATGTACATAACTGATTTCAGTAGGTAGTATGTCTAGGGAGTAATAATGAACAGTTGTTCTATCGTCGGTAGCAACCCAAGTAGTCCACTTTATGTAGTGATTGCTCATACATTCGCTTCCTCAACAATATACCTCTGAAAGGCGCTCCTTAGCATGGCCATCCGCATCTGTGTGTGGATGAACAACTCCCGATACATGTCCAAGTTCTGTTGGACAACATGTGACCGCACCCTGGTGCCAGCACAAACGTCTCGCATCTCCAATTCCATCTGCTTTCGCAGAAATGGCTTGCTCAGAGACGGGCTCTCTGCAAGACCAGCAAAGACATCATCATAGCCTAATATCAGGGCAATGCCCAGACGAGTAGGTATGAGCACCTTGGTTGCATTTCGGCCGGTCCCTTGGCTATGGACGCCGATATAAGATCGAAACTTGATCTTCTCGATGTGCTCGGCCATCGTGGCGTCAGTACCTATGCCGTTGGCGTCCATGAGCCCAATAAGCTCGGGCTCTGTCAGGTACTTCGGCGGCGTAGTCTTCCCTTCGAAGATATTTGCTTCATTGGGTTCGAATTGCTCGCTAACTCGGTAGTCGGGTAGCTGCTGGGTACTTTCCCACTTGTCGTAGACATAGACGTCGAGATAGTTTCTTTCTAGAACGATCAATCCTCTGGCATGGAACATTTCCTCTCCATATTGTAGCTCGACATCCGTTGATTGACCTTTTGCATCATCTGAACAACACGCGAGGAATCGCCGGGCGACGAACTCGTACACCTTTTTCTCATCAGCGTTCAAGGCGGTAGGATTTACCCAGGCGACAGGGTGGATAGGCGGGTGGGCTTGGTCATTGTGTCGACCAGCCCGAGGAGTCCTGAAATTACCATCTAGGAGACTATATTGAGAGGTCAGTAGTTGAAAAACGAAGTAAAGATACGTTGAGTAAGGATACTGCTTACCCTCGAGCATACTGTCCCCACCGTTCGTCTGGTAGTTGCTTCTCAACGAGCTTCTTGAGGTCGATCCCTTTATCAAATTGATCGGTTTCTGTACGAGGGTAGCTAATAAATCCCTTGGTATACAGATTCTCCGCGGTCTGAGATCTGTGAGTAACAAACCAAATACAATCTTGACATGGGGTCTTTACTTTCATGACTTTCGAACTGTCCATGTGGAGATACCTTGTCCCCATCATTTGCAGGTCTACTGTGGTTAACGGCAAAGGCCTCCATTTGCTGGTTGGCTTCTGATTCACCTTGGTGATCTCAGCCTTCTTTGCTGTCAGGCAGCGCTCCAGCATCATGGTCACAGCGGCTCTGTCAAAAAGATGGACTCTGTTCCAAAGGAAATTCACTTTGATATTGTCTCGAGTATGCATGACCTTGATGCCCCAGAAAGTCTCTGGTTTGAACCGTTTTACCCGTAGATATCGGTCAACCACAAATCCTAGAGTCGGAAACTGACAGGAACCTACAATAAATTGTTTAGATATGGAGGCGGCTAAAAAGAGACAACGCAGCTTACCATAACTGATGACCTGCTGTGCGAGGCTCGCATGGACAGACTGGAGTTGAAGAGTGAGCAAACGCGTAAATGCAGCCCCAATCCGGAGATCAAGCTCTATCCTCGCTGCTACTGCGTTGGCTTGGCGCTCATCAAGATCAATCAGACCCATTGCAGCGTTCAGAACATGACTTTCAGCTAGTTAGCACGTCTCTGAGTAAAATGATTAGAGCTCACATACGCCCTCTCAGTGTTGTTGAATTTGGCACGCTTGACGATGATTCGGTTGTTACCCTGTTTCGCCTGGTCGCGCACCTCCGTTCCAATGTGCTCTCCTTCTCGATCACAATCGGTCCAAATAACCAGGTACCTGCTATATCTTGCTTGTTTGATGATATTGTCTGCAATTGGCTTTTTGTCCTGTGTTTCAAAGTCAGTAATCACATCAGTTGGCCAGACTCGATGTCACGTACCTTATCAACGTCTATCTTGATAGGAGCCTCGAACAGCGTTGCTGGTGGACAAGAAGTCCAGCCATTGTACTCGCGATGAAATTCCAAGCTTGTCAAGTGCCCTAGGACGCTGGTCATAGTAACAGAGCTGTCACCTAGTTGGCCACCGAAGTTGAAATCAAACACGTAGTTCTTCACATATTGATTTCCGGTGATGCTTCGCTACTGGAGACTTAGTCCATACTCGTCCTATCACGGCGCATTCACTTACAGTTTGCATCTGGCCTCCAGACAGGTGCAGCGCGACAGCCTTGGCAATTGCAGGCTTCTCTGCCACGCATAGGACCTTTGTGCCGGCCATGGCAGCAAGTCGGGCCGGATGCAATGCTATCCAAGATCAAATCCCATGACCTGAGAGCCGTTGCCACTCTGCCTACTCTCAGGTTTTCCGGGTTGTTCGAGTAATATTGTAGTTCTTGCCGCTCGAGGCAACGCGAAACGACGCGAGTCACGGGACCGGAGCCGCACAGCTTTACTCCCGAAGTGGTTTAGCGCACCCCATCCGAGCTTCGTTGTCTTTTGTTTGTTGTGAACTTGTGCTGCCCTGCGCCTCCCACTTCTCCATCTTGGTCCCGATCCTTACTGCCTGATGACGCTTCCTTAACTCCTTGAATATAGATATTCTTATCTTATCTTCTTTCTCATGTGGGAGTATCTCCAAGACCTTGTCCGCAGTCAAGTGCCTTCCGCTCCTGCTACTACTGCTGCTCCCCATTCCGCAACAATGACGCTTCCACTTCCTGACGTCAAGTCGCTCTCGGACGTCGTCTCCTTCGACAATACTGTGCGCCCTGTTTTAGCGCAGGTCGCTGCGCTTCCAGAACGTCTTCAGCCTGCAGTTGCAGCAAAAGATGTGGATGCGCTCAAGGATATCTACCTCTCAACCAATCCCCTCGCGACTGCGATCGCATTTACCCTCTTCACCTCCGTCCTGTTTATAATCGCCGGCGAAGTCAACCGCAACTGTTCTCAGGTTGATCGCTTCTGGTCTATCCTGCCATCGGTTTTCAATGTTCACTTCGCTGTGTGGGCGCGACTTTCAGGCATTCGTACTCAGACTGTAGACACCATCGCTGCCATTTCTCTCATCTGGAGTGTATGCTCTCCCTCACGCTCAATCTGACCTACTTGAGACTAATAAATCCAGATCCGCTTGACCTTCAACTACTGGCGACGCGGCGGTTACAGTATCGGCTCAGAAGATTACCGCTGGTCTATTGTCCGCTCCAAAGTCAACAACCGCTTCGTCTTCTTCCTCTTCAACATCACATTCATCAGCGTGATCCAGCCTCTGCTTCTGCTCCTCCTCACAACCCCAACCTACAACTTCATCATCCTCTCTCGTCTTCCTGGCGGCGAAGCGTTCGAGCTCCCCGACCTAATCTTCTCCCGCGTTGCCTTCTTCTTCATCATCATCGAACTATTTGCCGACCAGCAACAATGGAACTTCCAGAACGCCAAGGCCGAATACAACAAGTCCGCGCGCATCCCGGGCAACCTAAAGGATCAGTACGACCCCGGAGACCTTGAGCGTGGTTTCGTCGTCAGCGGACTCTGGTCGCTCTCGCGCCACCCCAACTTCGCCGCTGAGCAGGCCATCTGGCTTACACTTTACCTTTGGAACGCTTACCGGACTGAGCACTACGTCCAGTGGACCGCTCTGGGGGTCGTCGGTCTTCTCGCCATCTTCCAGGGAAGCACCCGCCTTACCGAGGGTATCAGCTCTAGCAAGTACCCCGAGTACCAGGAATACCAAGCGCGCGTCGGACGATTCATTCCTCGCTTCTCTGTTACCCCGCAGTACAAGGGAGGCAAGAACAAGAAGAAGAAGGCCACCCAGTCAGAGGCCACGGCTAAGAAAGAGGAGTAGATGTGAGAATATCAGAGTTTTGACTTGTTGATATCACGCATTTTACTTCTTATAATGGGGTGTAAGACCCTTGGTTATATTCCTTCAGATTCCCAGTTTGGTTCTACACTTGTTTTGGGGGTTAGGTAGATTATATCAGAGTTTTGTTTTACTCGCATGCCGGGACGTGTTGTTCTCGCTTTGTCGTTTCGATTTTTGAATACCATTTGTTTTTCTGATTCTTGATTCTTACGGCCAGGTCAGAATGTACACCCACAATAGGCTGCGCTAAGCAGGGTCACCCTTGCGATCCTCGCGGTCTTTCCTCGCCTGAATTGCAAACCAAATCCAGGAGGGAATCGCGTAACCCCCTGCCCCAAACTTTCTCTCCTCAGCATCCAGGCTCGATTCCTGTGGGGCGATTTCGGCTCCCCCAGCGCAACGACTCGAGGACGACTTGAATGGCTTTCTTACTTTGAAATATCGCTTACCCTCTGCGAGAGGTCTTATTGCGCGCGAGGAGTCGATCCTGTGGGTGCCGTCTACTGGGATATTGGCTGGCTCGGCCCCAATGCTAGTTCTCGTGGATGCATTTGACGTAGTGTCGGCTTGCCGAACCGGCTCCACAGTAGGCTGATTTGTATGGCTGTCAAGGGTCGGGCTAGATGTTGCTGTGTGAGAAGTTGCGAGTTCTACTGTCCTGTGGAGAGTCGGCTGGCTGATCCTGGGTATCCGTTGTTGCCGTTGATGGAACCGGCGTGTTACCATTATCCTGAGAAACTAAGTTAGTAGAGCGAGGCACAGTGTGAGGGTCTATCGCGTCAATATGGGTTCTAGTTTGTGGAAAATGAGATGCCTGGCCATGAAACTCCCCATGATTCTGGTTGAATGGCTGGTTCTGAATAAACAATAATGGTTACATTCATGCTGGTATGTACAGGATGTCGCTGGGTCAAACCCCGATGATCTGGAAAAGCAACTTCAAGCTCGTTAGTTAGCTGTTCGATTTGCAGGGCCCCCAAAGCCTCCTCTCAGCTCACACGCTCTCTGCCATCCCTCGCAGGCCTTGACCCTCTCCTCCACATCATCCAACATCTTCAGGGTATCTCTGGTCCTCTTGTCAAGAGACTCACATGTGCTTCTCAGTTCAGCCACATCATCTTGCATCCGGTCAAGCTGGCGCTTGAGCTCCGGATCTAGACCAGCCGCCTGCTGTCCACCACCATCCAAACCAAGTTCCTTCCTCAGCCACTCGATGCACATCTCCTTTACCGAATGCGGACCGAAAAGAACACTGAGAATTCCAAGACTTCCCCAGACTGGACCGAAAACTTTCTGAACTGGGCGACACATGATTATCCGCCAGATGACCTTCCCCATGGCCATATCCCGGCCCTTCTTGATGGAAACCGGGATCTTCCCCTGGACGCGCTGACGAGTCTGTTCGCCAACCCTAGCCCAACCCACCTTCGTAATCACCACAAGCGCAATAAGAATAAGAAGCATAGCAGCAATCCACCAACCCCAACCGGCGCCAGAGCCAGACCCAGTCTTCTGCGCCTCAGAGAACCGCGCCATCGGCTCGAAAACCATACTCTCCAGCGATATATTCTTAACGTCCGCCTTCGACCACGCAGACATGAAGGATGAAGTCGCGGGCATAACTCGACCCACGAACAAATCCTTGCTCCAGGCCCAGCCGGTTTTGGCCTTGGTAGATGATGAAGCGGCGAGATTTGTCCAGGGGATCTTAGAGACGGAGGACGAGAGCAAGGCCATGGTGCGTTGGTCGTGTTTGGGCATGGTGGCGGGTACGGGTACGGCGCGGCCTGTGTAGAAGAAGTAGCCGAATGAGGCTGGGGCGACGACGGTGATTATGCCGGCGAGGAGCTCGAATGGGCGGGTGTTCATCGTTTGGTGTTTTGTTTTGTGTTGTAGACTTTGGATGTGTCTGCGATTGCGAAATGCGTATGGCAATGCGCAAAGTTAGTAAATGAGAGATCTGAGATCGGTGTTCTATCTAGTCAACAGGTCAACTGTGTGGCTGGATAACTGTTCGAAATATCCTATGGGGACCAGAGACTGAGAAGGGGGATGCGTTGCTCAATATATCCTCATCACTACAAAGAGACTGTGGCTCTTTGTGCAATTGATGACAAGGAAGATGTTGTCGTTGTTTGTCTCTTTATCGCTGACGCACCGCTGATGAATCCTCTTGAGGCATTTCCAGTTTCTTTTCCTTCAGCAAGGTGGAGCTGCATGGATGAAGGGATCCGCCTCTTTGTCAAGCAAACTGTCTAAGCGATATATGAAGGATACAACAACACTCATCAAAGAAGCCCATGATCATATCTAAAAACACTTGACATTCGCAAAAATCCCTCAACTCACAAAGACCAGAGACGAGGACGATATTCACAAGGTATCTTTCAGCCATCCATCATAGCACAACGAACCTTCGTATGCAGGATCAATCAATGCAAGACCCTACGCAAGCTGCTTGCTAAGAACAACCCCGTAAAAGACAGTAGCGCCAAGGGTAACAAGGTTAACCAAGCTAGACAAACCATGAATCCGCCCAAACTTCTTATTCAGGGCAATCATCTCCTTGGAGTGCGGGGGTGGGTCGTAGCTCTTCTTCCCGTCGCGGGTTTCTAGGTAGTTATATCCATCAGCATGTATTCATTCCATATTTAGTCGTCAAAGCCCAGTGCTGTGCACCGGTTGCCCTACGCTGCACCTGGCTTGTCTAGGGAGGTAGGGAGGTACTAGTAAATAAGTACATACCCTGATGCTTCCTCTCGCGCATCGTATCAACAGTAAGTTTGCGCAGGACACCAAAGTTGATCAGGCCCGTCACGAACGCCGTCGCGAGCGGGAGAAGGACCTTGAAGTGGTTTTCTGATTCGAGGAGGCCCGAGACGCCGAGGGGTTGGCCGGCGCGGGAGGCAGTCAGGGCGACGACGACGGGGAGCGCGGTCTGTAGGGCGAAGTAGGTAGGGAAGATCTTGGCTTGGAGGGCAGCAAACTGCGGGCGCGGGAGGGCGCGGAAGGCGATTATGCCAGAGACGAAGCTCTGTTGGTGGTATGTTAGAGAGAGGTGGTTGTATGAGAGAGAGGATGAGGGAGGGAAAGGAAGGTACCTGGTATAGCTGGACGCCGAGGAGGGTGCCATAGCTGCGATGCGACTGTTAGCGGGGGGAGCTTTGTGGTTCGGATTGGGGTATGAACCTCAAAATGTGGAAGGGGCGGGGGTCAAGCATCTTAAACTTCGAGATTGGATGGCTCTCAAGGGCTTGAGGTGAGGTTGACAGGAGGAAGAATGTTGACGGAGCTGGAGAGCATCATGCAATTTAGGGATTGGAGAGCGGGACCATCCGAGGTTCTGCGGGCCGAACTGAAATCCCCACGCCGAGTTGTGCAGACGGACTTTTAATTCCACGCAGAACCCTTTTGTGGCCCGTAAGGCCACGCATATAGACTAACAGCACGCACCATTATGATGTCATGTGCAATCGCGTTCGAGCTGTTCCAAATTGGGAAATATCGCGCGTCTGCCTGGTCTCCGTGTTGTTCATCGCCTGCTGCCTTTTGACGGTCCTTTATCAACCAATCCGCCGCCCATTGCTTGTCTGCTCTCTAATTTGCGCTTCCCATACTCACCATGGCGGACAAGGAAGCAACCGTTTACATTGTGGACGTGGGGAAGTCCATGGGCGAGCGCCGCAATGGCCGAGAAGTCACTGATCTAGAATGGGCCATGCAGTATATCTGGGACCGAATCACGACAACTGTTAGTATCCTGAGGCTATTTCTGTGAATATTACTGACTGGTGTAGGTGGCTAGTGGACGCAAAATGGCACAGTTGGGTGTTATTGGCCTCAAAACTGACGGTAAGACTCATTGATTGTTATGGGGACCATATATACTAAAGATCAACAGGTACCGACAACGAGCTAGGGGACGAATCTCACTTCTCCAATCTCTCTGTCTTGTCACCAATCAATCAGTATGTTAGGAGCTCCCAGGGTTTTATTGCAAGCTAACTGGATGCCCGGATTCCTCATGTCTGATATCCGGCAACTGGGCGAGCAAGTCAAACCCAGCAACAACGATAAGGGTGACGGTGAGTACACTCATTCCTTGAAGGCTCTCATCTTTCAATGCGGATGCTGACCGACCTAGCTATATCCGCTCTCATCCTAGCAATCCAGATGATCATTACTCACTGCAAGAAACTAAAGTGGAAGCGGAAGATTGTTCTCATCACCAATGGCATGGGGCGGATGAACAGTGAAAATCTTGAAGATATAGTGGAAAAGGTTAAAGAAGATAGCATCGAGTTGATCATCTTGTGAGTGACGCTGCCCAGTTCCTCAGCAACGGCTCTGACAAGCCACAGAGGGCCTGACTTCGATGATCCTGAGTACGGTACTAAGGAGGAGAACAAAGATCCACGCAAGGTAGGGACCCAAGCACTTGCGCGTTTTCAAGGCTGACACGCCGTAGGCGGAAAACGAGGCCCTATTGCGGACTATATCCGAACAATGCGATGGAGTATTCGGTACCCTCCAGCAAGCAGTCGAAGAGATGGAGATTCCTCGCGTCAAAGCAGTCCGGCCAGTAGCATCTTTCAAGGGATTCCTCCAATTAGGGGACCCAAAAGAATACGACACAGCGGTACGCATCCCCGTGGAGCGGTATCCTCGCACAATGGTAGCGAAACCCCCCACGGCCAGTCAGTTTGTTCTGCGCTCAGATCTCGCCGAACAACAAGGCGACGGCCCAGATTCATCGGCCACCATACCTGAGACTCAGCCTGAAGAGGGTAGTGCTCTCACATCTGTGAGGAACCTGAGAACCTACCAGGTAAATGATGAGAGTGCTCCTGGTGGTAAGATCGACATAGAACGGGACGACCTCGCCAAGGGATACGAGTACGGACGTACGGCAGTTCACATCAGCGAAATTGATACAAATATCACCACAATGGAAACCACTGCAGCATTGGAGTTGGTTGGGTTCATTCAAAACGAACGGGTTAGTGGCTCTCAAACTAACGCCCCATCTGCAGACTAACATTCCTAGTACGATCGGTACATGCACTTATCAAACACCAACATCATCATCGCTCAACGCCCCAACGACAAAGCCGCGCTCGCCCTATCCTCCTTCATTCACGCTCTCTTCGAGCTAGAGAGCTACGCAGTGGCTCGCCTAGTCACAAAAGAGAACAAACCTCCTCTGATGGTCCTTCTCGCCCCCTCAATCGAGCCAGAATACGAATGCCTCCTAGAAGTCCAGTTACCATTCGCCGAGGACGTCCGAACATACCGCTTTCCACCTCTCGACAAGGTCATCACCGTGTCTGGCAAGGTAGTCACGCAGCACCGCAACCTCCCAAGCGATGATCTTCAGGAGGCTATGGACAAATACGTAGATAGCATGGAGATGATGGACACGGATGAGGACGGGTATGTGGCCATTCCCCTGCTTGACATAACCTAGACATATGCGCACTATTAACGACAGAACCAGGGACCTGGTGGAAGCGCCCTTCCCTATCGAAGACTCCTTCTCACCAGTTCTCCATCGCGTTAACGCCGCCATTCGATCACGCGCTATAAACCCGAAAGACCCCATCCCGCCGCCAGCAAAAATCCTAACCCAGTTCTCACAACCATCAGAGCACCTCCTCCAGAATGCAGAAGGCCCTCTGAAACAGCTCATTGAGGTAGCCGACGTCAAGAAAGGTATGAATGTCCTTCTCCCCTTTTCGCCCATAAATACCAGAAATCCATCAAACTGATAAAACCAATCAGTGCCCCCCAAAGCAAAAGGCCGCAAACGCGCTCGCTCCCCCGAAAAGCCCCTATCAGGCCTCGACGTCGACGCCCTATTATCGCAAGAAAAACGCGTTAAGATCCCACCAAACAACGCAATCCCCGAATTCAAACAGACCCTCGCGAGCGCCGAGACCATCGAAACAGCGCGAGACGCCGTCGCGCAGATGCGCTGCATCATCGAAGACCAAATCCGGCATAGTCTTGGCGATGCGAATTACGACCGCGTCGTTGAGGGGCTTGGTGTTGTGCGTGAGGAGCTGATTGCGTTTGAGGAGCCGGGGCTGTATAATGAGTGGTTGAGAGGGTTGAAGGGGGATTTGTTGGGGGAGAGGCTTGGGGGGGAGAGGAGGGAATTGTGGTGGTTGATTAGGCGGGGGAAGTTGGGGTTGATTGAGAAGCGGGAGTCGGAGGTTTCAGATGTCGGAGAGGATGAGGCGAGGGGGTTTTTGGCTGCGAAGTAAGCTGGGGATTGATCGGGTGTTCATTTATGTTTGATTCGGGGTTTAGATACCATGTTCTAATAATGAGAATGGGATGGTATTGATTCTAACGCAGGGAATGGATGTCAGTCGCTAAAATACTGGACCAGATATACTTGAGAACGGTTGCGACAGAAACATGAGGTGTATGAGTATATGGATATCGGATAGCTTATGAGATCTTTCCCAGCCTCTTCTTCCCAACATCAATCTTCGACTGCAACCTAAAAACAAGTCAGCAAACCATTCGCGCAGGCAAAGTGAACCAAAAACAACATACCTCGTCGCATCCTCATCTACCATCCTAAGCATCTCATTCTGCACCTCCAACTCCTCATTAATCTGAATCCCCAGCTCCTTCTGCCGCCTAACAACCTTCATCAACTCCTCCACACTCAAATCTTGCTCCTGCATCATATCCCGCTGCAGCTGCACCACGCCCTGGTTATCCAATTCGCGTGTCTGCTCCGTCTCTTTCCCAAGAACCCGGCCCGATCTCGTAGGTCTCCTCCCCCCACCAGCACCACTACCCCCCGCACCCCCAGTAAGCGCCTCCTTGTCCTTAATCGACGCAACGGCATTGTCCACGCGGCTCTTCGCCGCCATGGCATTCAGCAAATGCTCTAGCCCGTCCTTCTCCTTCCGCGCATTAATAAGGAGGTCCTTCCTGCGTCGAATTTCGCCGTCCCCAAGCGCGCTCGAGGTTTGCATAGCACGACCCTTGCTGACTCCGTCGATATTGGTATTACTTTCGCCAATCCTCTTCAGCCCGTCCTCCAGCGCCGTGATGAGCGACCCCGCACGAACAAGAGAGCTCTTCGCCCGCGCCGAACTCTCATGCTGCCTCTGCGGCGTCGTCTCCTGGTCGCGCCGTGTCAGATGTAACCGCGCATCATGCAGCTGCGATTTCATATCCCTGTAGCAATCCAGCCATAATGTCGGATCGGAAATCGGCTCGCCCCCCGCGCCGCTGAGAGCGCTGGGCCCTGTAGCTGCGGCGTGAAGGCGAGCGGAGGAGGCGCTGATGTTCTCGCTATTATTAGTGCCTAGGCTAGGCAGATTGAGGAAGGCGCGCCAGGCGGGCGAGTTGCGCCATTGCGGGTCGGATGCTTCGTTTATGGAGCGCAGGTAGGATTCTAGGCCTTGTCGGCGGGATTCGCGGAGGGAGGCGTTGGAGACGGTGTTTGAGAACCAGGATTTGGAGGGGAGGGGGGTTGGTGGTGGGCTTGTTGTTTGGGATGTTAGGGTGGTGTGGAATGTTGTGAAGTCGGAGTAGCGCTTTGAGAGGGCGAAGGAGCGGAGTGGGAGGCGGAGGGTGATGTTGTAGATTGTGAAGGGGGGTGAGGTGGTTGAGGTCGTGGTTGTTGGGATGGAGATCTCGAGAGGAGGTGCCATGTTGAGTTTAAATAGTATTGGTAGCTCGGGGGAGCTCCATGCATGAGAAGATGGGGGAGTGTTGGAGTCGGAGTTGGAGTTGGAGACCGAGCGTGACGATATGGCAGGCTTCAGCTAAACCCGATCTGGATTCTTGGCCAAACAATGGCGCAGTATCTACAAAGTGGACCGTATATGTGTTCTAGATTTGATGGTCTTGTAGGACTATCTTTCGAAAATTATTTACATGAACCTCTCTTCCCCTTCAGTCCATACTTCCCGCGCCTCCAGCAGATCCCGCTGGCCATAATGCTCTCCAATGATGGTGATGATCATGTCCAACATTGCGCGAGTCTGCGTCCCTACATCAACATCTGGAGCTTCACTATCTCGAGCTTCTATGACCTCCTCTTCTTGATGCGTTGACTCCGTGAGGGCTGCAGAAATGCGCGCCCCCAGTCGTGCTTTTGCCTGCTCCAGTTGCTCCGCATCAGTTGCTTTCTCCGCACCGGGTTGATCTGCGTCGGAAACAACGGTTGCATCAAGAGGCTCGTCCACTTTCTCCCCTTGCAAGCCATCCTCGCGCGGGTTGTCTTCAGCTCCCGACTCATATCCCTCCTCCTCCTCCTCCTCTTCTCCCTGCACCTCCATCTCCTCTTCCCGTATTTTCTTCAATATCCTCACAGCACGTTTACCCAACTCTCGGATTTCCCCAAATTCACTTGCTCCCAATTGTCCAGCCTCACGACACTTCCCTAAAAGCCCCCAAGCCCAAGATCCAATGCGTCGAACCAGAACGGCATCGCCATTTCGCACATTCTCCGAGATAAGTCGCGCCACGATTACCAGGACTCCCAGAACGCTATCCATATCCATACAAGCGAGCTGCACCGTCTGAGGATCAACAGCGAGTACTAAGCGCCGCCATTCCTTTTGTGCATTCTTCGATGTTCGGGGGAAACTGATGGGATGCGCGTCGTCGAGCGCAGATATAGCTTCGGATGGTGGTGTACATTTTAAAATCGATCGTAGGAGAAGAAACCGGTGGTAAAGGAGGTTGTAGTAGCTAGCTTGTGCACTAGAGATGACCTCGTCTGTGACGGGTTTTGTTGTCGCAAGACCGATGTACACGCCGTCGGAATAGATGCCCTCTGGGGCGCGCTTCGAAGGGCTGGTGTCCTTATTCGGCTCGGCTTCTTGCTGTATCTGGGTTTGTTCTGTCCTGTCTGTCACTTCGGTTGATTCCGTCAGCGGCTCCGTCGCCGCGGGCGCATTGAAAAGGGTAGGCAGGGAGTTCGCTTCGGAACTGAATCGAGAAAGCCAGTCAGCCATCTTCAATAAAGCACTTACTTCATATATCATAAGAACAGGGGGTTAAATGCGAAATGGAAGTGGAAAACGAACCTCGCCTCATCCGCAAGCTAGACAAATCCAGAATGCAAACTTAGCCAAGCACGTCGCAACAGAATCCGCAATGAAAGCGCAAAGGAGATAAAAGCTTACCGGACCATCCGCAAATACTCCAGTCCATCCTCCGCCGGACCATAAAATAGCTCATCGCCGTCGGCATCATGGAGACCTGGGAAGGCGCTTTTCTGGCCGAAGACGGGGTGGTTGCGAGGCTTCTCGTACGGCGTCACGGAGTTCTGTGGTTCCTCGTCGTCCTGGTCGTTTTCTGTGTAGGAGACGCGGACGCGCTTGGAGTATGGTGATGATCCGGAGTTTGGGCCTGAGCCTGGGAAGTTTCGCTTTTGCGGCATGCTGGAGGTGATGGGTGTTGTGGTGGGTTGAAGGGGAGCTGAGAGCTTCGGGTTCTGGACCGCGGAGCTGGCGTTTTAGCCCCATCTAGGCTAGCTTGATCCGGTTCTACTGTAGATCACAGTCTCCAGCGCATACTCCTCGACGCATTATAGTACAGAATCTTGATTGATATATACAGTGAATCGTTGAATTTTCATTACTCTTTTAGCTTGGTCTAAATACCATTCTTCGTCTAAGGACGCAGACGCTGGGGGTCACGAGGGAACAGAGTCGCCAGCCGAACATTAGGCAGACCAAGGAAAAACATGACAATACGGTTCAGACCAAGACCACCACCAGCGTGAGGAGGACAGCCCTGGCGGAAAGCAGCGAGGTAGTCCTCGAAGCCCTCTTGGTTGGGGTCGACGCCCTTGGCGATCATGGACGCCTCCAGCTCCTTCACATCGTGAATACGCTGGGCACCCGACATGATTTCCTCACCGCGCATGAAGAAGTCATACGAGTTGGAGAAGCGGGGATCCTGGGGGCAGGCCTTGGTGTAGAAGGGGCGGACAGCCATGGGGAACTTGTCCAGCACGTAGAAATCGGTGTCGTACTTCTCACGGATGATCTGGCCGAGCTGCTTCTCCATGGCCGTGGTGAAGTCGTTCTCGAAGCGCTCCTGCTCTGAAACATCCACGCCTGCTTCCTTCAGAAGTGCCACACCGTCCATGTAGTTCAGGCGCAGGGCCTTGCCGTCCTTGGGGAGCTTGAAGTCGCCAGCCTTGGGGTAAGACTTCTGGATAATGGCGATCTGGTCGGCGTACCGCTCTTTAAGCTGAGTGAGGATGAAAACAAGGAGGTCTTCGGCAAATTCGAGAACCTCGTGGTAGTGAGAGCGGAAAGTCTTTTCGAAATCGAGACCAGTGAACTAGAGAAAGTGGTTACAGTCAGCTTTCTAGAATGTAAAAAGGTTCTGATAAGAAATACCTCGGTCAAGTGACGGTGAGTGTTGCTGTCCTCTGCACGGAAGACAGGTGCAATTTCAAAGACGTTCTCCATGTCACCAGCAATACAGATCTGCTTGTAAAGCTGTGGGCTTTGAGCCAGATAGGCGTTTCTTTTGAAGTACTTGACCTCAAAGACACCGCTACCACCTTCCGTGGCAGCACCCACTAGCTTCGGCGTAGAGATCCAGCGAGAGCCGCTCTTCGTCATGTATTCTGCGAACAACTGCGCAACACCGCTGGAGATCCAGGTGATAGCCTGGCTGGTCGCTGTCTGAAGATCGAGGACACGGTTGTCAAGACGGGTCTTGAGGGTGACGATAGGCGCGCCGTCAGCGTCGACCTGGAAACCCTCCTCCGTGGCCTCCGGAAGTGGCCGCTCTGCATCCTTGACCTGCATAGGGAGCTGTTGAGCCGCTTCGGCGATCATGTAAACCTTGCGGATGTGGATTTCGTGGTTGCTGAGAGTCGCAGACGCAATGGGGACACCAGGCTTCTTAACTGTACCAGTAACTTGAACAATGGAGTTGACATTCAGACCACCAGTGTATTTGATCATCTGTCGCGAGATGGGCTCCGCCGCAGCAATAACAGCCTGCACCTTCAAACCCTGCTGGCGAAGCATCAAGAAAGCCAGCTTGGCACTCTGAACTCGGGCATTATCCACACGGGCCACCACCGTGATTTCCTTCTCATAATATTCGTCGCCGATCTGGGAGAGTTGCGTGCTGGGGAGGACGTCTTCGTTTTCCGGGATCGCGCCATATAAATCCTTCGCGGTGTCGTTGGCCTCAGCAGCGGCAGCCTGGGCCTGTTCTTGGGCAGCTCGCTGCGCCGCCTTCTCGGCCTTGGCCTTATCCTTCGCAAGCTTCTTCAAAGCACTCTTGCTGAGCTTGCCTTCGCCGCCCTCAGCACCCTCAGCACCCTCCGCAGCGGGAGCAACGGGAGCAGCGGGGGTTTCCTCGGGCTTGGGGCGAGTGGGCAATTCGGAGTCCGCCATGATGCTTTCGTAAAGGGTGAGAAGATCAATGTACCCTACAGAAGTGTGTAAAGGACTGACAGTTTGGAGTCACTTCCTCGGCGCCTGGACTTCTCGTTGACTCAACGGGCAAACGGCCTTGCAGCTCTTCAACCCCGCCGGGCGGAGCATGCCCTAAGCCCTATGAGGGACATGCACGTGATTACTTCTAGCAAGGTCAGGTCCAATCTATACCTGCCCTGATGCTCAACTAAAAACGAGAGAAACACAGCGACAAGGCAGTTATTGCTTGACAGTTTAATGTGAAAGGCAGTTTCAGGTATTATCTATAAATATCATAAATTGCAACAGTCGGTCTACAATACAGGTTGCTCAATGCATGTTATCTCTGGCCTGCCATCTTCAATATACGCAAGGCCTGCAAAAACTGGCTAGAATTCCGGTTCTGTGCTCTGTGCACATATGCAGGGTCAAGTCCGGGATCTATAGCCTACCGGACCTCCCACTTTGAATGTTGAAGGCCCCATTCGACGGCCCTTCGGACGTCATCGACAATAGTCTTTGGAGTCCACGCAGGCTCGCCGCCACGGTAGACGCCAGTCCGCACAAGCAAGGAGTGCCACTTGCTGTCATGCGCACTTCGGTACGAGTTCGCTCCACGGATATCAGATTCCGGGTTGTCTCCCACCATGTAAACATTCCGCAGCGGTTTCAATGTTTCGAAGCTAAACGCCCTCGAGCGGTTGCGCAGGAGCTGGTTTTCCGCAAATTCGTATGTGCCCTGCGATGGCTTGCCAATAACTGTCTTTTGTAGCTCAACGCCCTTACTGGGTCCACCAGTGATTGCACTCCAAGTGCCTTCCAGAGCTTCGCGGAAACCGCCCTGGCCTAAACGTGGGAGGCTGTAAGCCGCAGCCCACCAGAGGTCCGGGTTGGAAAAGTAAAGAGGTGGTTGGCCATCCTGTTGGTAACCACGGTTGGGGAGATCGGAGCGACCATTCTTTTCCGATAATGATCCCAGGACACCTTGTGACGAGAGCAGGAGGTCAACAATGATATGGGCGTCCAGCGCCCAGTCCCGGGGGTCATTGAAGACGAAGATGGCATCGACCTTGAGACCCTTTGTTGGGTCGCCAGGCTCTCCTTTATGAGGTAAAGGTCTCGTGAAGGTCTTGTAGTAATCGCTAAATCCTTTCGAGAAGGGCCAAATGGATGGGTTGGCCATGAGGATATCGCCAGGCGTTATGACGTCGCGAAACCCATACCTCTCTGCTACAGCACGGCAGCCACCACCATCTCCTCCAATGACGAGTACGCGCTTGTTCTCTAGAGCCGTTTGTGTTTCCGTTCCCTTTACCATCTCGGCGAAAGGGGAGTGGCTCTGGATAATAACATCTGCGTCCAATGGGACCTGAAGTTTCTCGCTGATCTCGGCGACCCGTTCTGTCTCATGTTTTCCGCCGCCGTTCGTCAAAAGGATAAACGGAATTCCTTCTTTCTTGAGGAGAGCGAGCGATTCGGCCGCTCCGGGTATGGGAGTGGAGGATCGGAGGAGGACGCCATCAATGCTAGGGTGCGTTAGCCCAGCGAACAGTGCAAATGAACTGACCTCAATTTACCGCTCAACTTACTCAAAAGCAAAGGCAAAATCAGGGACTCGTGGCGCAGAGCTGAGGCTCCGTATGCTCTGGCGGCCTGGGCCGGCGGGGAGAAAGGAGCGACTGAAAGCGCGTTCGGCCAGACCCAAGGACCGACAAAGGCCCTGAGGACGCATATCAAGCTTTGAATTGAAAAGATTGAAGGAGAGAAGATGTCCGTAGCGAAAGAGACAAGAGAAGAGATTAAGGTAAGTGGAATGCGGTCGGGGAAGAAGGCTGTCAACAGGAGGAGCGGGCAGTCATCGGAGCTTCCCCGGCGCCTCCAAAACCGCCGAATGATATCATCCCCGCCTCAATCTTTTGCTCCGCCAACAACTTTTTCAGACTCTTCAGCAGCCCCAGGGATCTAGCCAGGACAATATTAATGACGGAATATAATGGAAGCTCGCTCGCTACTGTCTCTCAATGACCTCTGCACCGCCGATTTATCTACCCACCGAAATCGTCGTTCAGATCCTGAACGAGGTCGCTGCCGATGAGTCCTCCCGCCAAAAGAGCCTCCACGCCTGCTGTCTCGTCTCGCGACAATGGTACACCTGCGCAATTAGTATGCTCTGGGAGAGACCCCGAATAGATAGCGGTCTCAGCTTTACAAAATTTGCGAACACGGTCAGTCCGCCGATCGGAGTCCGCAGGAGCAAATGGAACCTCGGAGCCCTCGTCCACAAGCTTGATCTGAGCTCCCTCGTCCATCATAGCTCTCCCAGCCTAACTGCAAGGCTGATCGGTCGGGTCAAGGACAACCTGGAAGTCTTCTATGCTCCAAGGGCTTCTTTCGGATCAAATAGCCTCCCGGCGCTCGCGAAATGCTCCAAACTTCGTTACCTAGACCTCTCCCTCGTGGCTACGCCTATTCCCTTCAAGGACCTCAAAAGGAGTATGAGCAATCTTCCCAGGCTACAAACCCTCCGATTCCCTCAAGCAACCTCTATCACAGATACCGAATCTGTCGGAATACCATGGCCCCGGCTTCTCCGGCGTATTCAGTTCAGCGGCCACTTCTCCGCTGATGCCATTCGGTCATTCCGCTGGCCACTGTCCCTCACAAGTCTCACCCTCAAGAATTGCGCCGATCTTTCCCTCTCAAATCTCAGCAGTCTCATGTGCAGTCCCGACTTGAACCGCGGCTTAAAGCGTCTCACCATTTCTGGTCTCAACCGCCGTCTAAGCCCGGAGGCGATAACTTCCCTGCTCGCCCTAACGCCGGCCTTATCATACCTCAGTGTCCCCGGAGACATGGTGGACGGCACATTCTTCGATCTGCTCTCTCACATCAGCATTCCTACCCTGGAAGTGCTCGAATTCGGACATCCCAATCAGGATCCGACGATATATTTCACTACAGAGGGCTTACTCAAGGCTCTTGAGTTCGGCCTTCCCAACGTGCGTGCCGTGGGACTTGCTGACATCTTCGTTTCCGACGAGAGCAATCTGGACGATGACGCAGTTGATGACTTTCTACTCAATCGCGAGGAACTAAGAAAGTCGTTTCCAGCTCCACCTGACGGCCCCAATACCCATCAGTCTGCTTTGGATGTGGAGCCTGGTGTTTATTATATTTGAGTTTGCGGAAACATGCCTGTTGCACACTTTTCTGGTCTTCGGTATAATTCTCGGAGATTTAGGCGGGACATGATTTTGAGCGTATAGATTCTTTTACATTGCATTATGACTTTACGAGATACGATACGTTCAGATAACTGCGCGGATGTAGGAGGAAGAAATGTATTGTTACGGACTTGATAGATGCAAGAGGTGCATGAGCCAGGACATGGCCCAAACAAGGGCCTTGGATACCTAAAGGCATCAAGCCAATTTTGAATGCGAACTATTCTCCTGGTCATTCAAGTGCTCACTCAACATCCGCTGTGGTACTACCTCCGACGATAGGATGCGGATATATGATGAAAATGGCCGCAATAGAAAGAAAATACTCTTTTATTTGCCAAAATGCAATCAACCATCAAGGTAAGAAAAAGAGAAGCATAGAGGAACGGAAATAGGAAAAAGGAATCAAAAAGAGAAGAAACAACGGATTTAAGACGCCTACACAACGGAAACCATTCATCGCATCGCATCGCATCTAGTTAACTCGACACCTGCATTATAGACGGGGAAAAAGATAAATGTAGAGAAACATCGTATCGCCTGAACTGAGTGGATATACCCATCCTCCTGACCTTCTTCCTTGGAAGAAAAGAAGCATCGCACCTGGGAAGCTACACAATACAACAGACTCAAGCTTATGCTTAAGCCAACGAAGCAATCACAGCATTGGCAACGCCTTCTTCTTCGGCGCGTACTGTAATCTTGGTCGTGACTCCGGTTTTGCTGGAGTAGGCCATCTTGATAAGTGCCGCGACGCGGCCGCCTAATACTGTCTTTCCGAATAATTTGAGGGTGTGTGTGCTGTTGCTGAGGGCGACGTCGGTTCCTTCTAGGGGTTGCAGGGAGAGTGCGGAGATTAACTGTTCGGTTGCATCTGTAACTTGGTTAATATTCGTTGAGAATGGAGACTGAGAAGGAAATTCAACGTACCTGCGATGCCCTTCAGATTACTGAGCTGGAGAGTCTCGCTGACTTCCTCGCCATTGGCACCGGTCTGCTCCCAAACGTGATCGAAGCTGCCGGCAAATGTGGGGATAACATAGTCGCTGCCTGTGAGTTCGAGGTCGTTGACTTGGTATTCATCCTCGTATCCGCTATCCTCTGGCTCTCCCGTCGTGGGGTCGATTTCCTTGCTAGTGAACTTGAGGTTATTCGTGAATGAGACGACGGGTACGCTTTGCTCCCCCTCGAGCTTCTTGAATGTGACATATACGACGCCCGGTTCGTCGGTCTTCAGTTTAGGTGCAGGCACAATGAATTCCTCCTCTAGGGTATCGTCCTCAGATGGCGTCGCCATCACGGTAACATCCTCCAGAACAGTGTCCGGAAGAGTGTTCTTGATATCATATTGCAGAACAATATGTTCCTTGAAGATGTGCTTGACGGCGGTGACAACATACTCCGTCTCGCTCTCGCTGAGCTCGACCGGGACGGAAGACTTGAGCAATGTACCATAGGCCTTGAGCTCGGGGATTTGCATGAGCTGTTCGGCGTACTTCTGGGTAACCGCTGCGGATGCAGCTTCGGCCACACCGTTTGCCTTGGCGCCCTTGGGAGGACCAGTTGATGGTGCCTTGAGCGTCGGCGTCGCACTCGTAAGCTTTTGCTTTCGCTCTTCGGCCAAGGCTTGCTCTTGGGTGACTTGCGGGATTGTAGAGACATCAAACGCAGCAGCGAAGGTTCCCTTATCGCTAGACGTCACATACATCACAAGCTGGTGCTCGAAAGTCGAAAGGGAGTACATTGATTCTGATTGGATTATTAAACACCGAGGAAGGAAACGGCGGAGGAGCGTGCTTACCGTTCTTGACAAACCGACTGGCCATCTCATCTTCCTCAGACATCAACCGAAGGTTGAGAGCAGCACGGTCACGGACTTCGTCATCGGTATCATCCAAGCATCGTGTAAGGAGAACAGAAACGCTAGACTTAACCTCAGGGTCCTTCTGACCCACGCCGAATTTAGCCAGAGCCGTTACGGCAGCAGCGCGAACAATGGCATTCTCAAGGACCACTCGGTTGTAGATGTAGCGGATGTACTTAGTCGGCTGCGAAGTCTTGGGACCCTCGACACCGAGGAGGTGTAGTACCCGGACGGAAAGCTTCGTAAACTCGCAATCCTCGATAAATTCACAAAGGTGCGCGAGGGCTGCCGGGAGTCAGTATCTAAATGATCAAAACAAACAAGAAGTGCGTACCATCTTCTTTGCTATCAGGAACAAACTTGATGAGGTCGAACATGCTCTCAACAACGCTCCGCTTGAATTCATAGCCGCCCTCATCCCGTAGAATGCCGCTGAGGAACGAAAGCATACCGGCCTGCTTGCTTGGGAACTTCAGGCACAGTGTCCGGATAGCCTCCACAATGGTGATCTTGAATTCATCAGTAATGTCGGCCATGAATCCAGAGATCTGCTTCATCAAGCGATCAACGCTCGCCTCGTTTCCAGTCTTCAAAAGAGTGGTGATAGCAAAAGTGGCGATAGAACGGTTGGTGTTCGAGATCAGTGATTCGATATCAGGGTTGCACACATTGACGACATGAGGCTTGAATGATGCGAACCGGTGAAGAATACGGATAGCCGCGAACTTCGTGATGGCACGGGGTGAAGAGAGGAATAGTTGAAGAACATGGACAGCCTGTGAGGCTTCGGCATCACTGGCGTCTCTAATGTCGCAAATCGCCTTTGCAGCCTCGAAGTTCACCATCTCATGCTTGTGTCGGAGCCATCCATCAAGCATCTGCATCATGGGTTTTCTCAATCCTGGATCCTCCTCGGCCAACTTCGCGGCCAGGCGCACAAGAAGAACGAGGGCAGCGGGACTCTTCACTACGCCTGCGGCACCATATTGTTGAACCATCTTCACAAGAGCCATCCGGTCGTGCGAGCGCATCTGGTATAGGAGGCCAATTGCATGGTATTGGGTCATGAAATTCGACTGTGAGATGGCATGGGCCTGGGAGCTGCCACCGAACCCAAGGAAACCAGTCGATTGTTTCGAGGATGAAGCCGCTTCCTGTGTCTCGCTTTGCCATCTTCGGACCACGTCACGGGCAATCGGGAGGAGGTGATATGAGGAGACGAGGGCAGCAGAGGATACCGAGGGGGTCTTGTCAACAATAGCTGTTTTGATCAATCGTTCAATGCCTTGCACAGTAGTAGCCTATACATCTGTCAGAAACCAGAAGCCCGGTGGCTTCTTTAGAGGCACTCACGTCGATGATGCGGCACAGAGCTCGGATAGCATTGGCCCTGTACAGGACATCACTACCAACTGCGGTATCCTTCATGATGATACTGGTTGACATGATGACATCTTCGGCCGTGTTCGCGAGCTCCTTTAGAATGAGATATACCATCTGCCGTAACGAGGGATCCTTGTTCTGGAATAGCTTCGAGATGCCGAAGAAAAGGGTGGTCGCTTCGTTCGTCGGGAATTGTTCGCCAGTAAAGACGAGGACAGCAATCTTGGTAAGGAGCGTGCGGCATTGTCGAGGGGAGATTGGTGATGTATTGAATAGTCGTGCTGTAAAAGGAGGCAGAAGGTCAGCAACAACGTCCCCGGGCTGAATAACAGAGCTCCGACGGTGTCTTGCCATCTTGGAAAACGGAGGTCCGATCCAGCTTGATCATAGTCTGGTCGGCATCCTCATCCTTCTTCATGTAACTCATATTGCTGGAGTGCAGCGATCGCAGCAGAGAGAGGCCTCTCTACTGTGCTCTGTATGTGGAAAGTCGAGTGCTTGCGGGGAGACGTCAGGGTCAATAACGAGGGGGAACCCCAATTTATATGGGTTCAGGAGTCGGGGAGATTCGAATTCTGTGAGTTTGTAAGTGGGCGAAGTGAGAGGTGGTCAATTCCTCATTGTCCCTTGAATTAAGAAAAGAAGCAAGGATTGGTGAATAGGAGACCGGCCAGAGACGACAACAACAGCTCGAGGAGACTCCGACTTTCAAGTTCCCGTCAAGCAATCTCCAGGTGGCCTTCTGCCGCCTCTGTGGGTGTCAAGCCACATGCTGTGGCTGACCACGCAAACGCTGCAAACAGGCGGCGCCATAATGCCTGAGCCCTCAGGCTTCCAAGTCCACTCGAGGTCCAGATCTTCGCTCGACAGCACTGGCGATGGTGGATTGCCATGATAGAGTAAATGCCAATTCGCGCAGAATGCATTCTGTATTCAGTGACTTCATTTGGCTAGAAAAACCGATCTCCAATGGAAATGTCCATTCGACGTTAATGCGGCTGTCTACATTTTATACTCCGGTAGAACTCGAACTGGACTAGCATAAGACTCGTTGTAGAGAGGATAACCAGCTAAGCAAGCGAAGAGCGACCGAATGCCAAAACAGCATGCAAGACTGTGCAGAGCAAGGGACCACTGCGAGTGGTAAGTAGTACTATACTCTGTACTCTCTGTCTCTCTGTGCTGGGTGGTGCCCTCCGCCTTTGCTCCTCCCGCCCCGAACAGCAACCGCCGCCAACCAAAACGCAGCCTTTCCTCTCCTCTCTTCTTCTTTTCTTCCTCCACCTTCTTCCCTCCTCTCCCCCCATCTCAAACTCCTCCTCCACATCCTCTTCGTCTCTCTTCCCGTGTATCTCCCTCTTCTTCTCTCTCCCTCCTCCTTTCAACCTCCCCTTCTATCCCTCTTCCATTGTACCTTCCGCCTCTTCGTCCCTCTACCATTGCTCTCAACCTCCACCTTCCCCCGCCCGCCGAAACCCCTCTGGATTCGCCCCCCATCCTCGCAGACTTCCTCGCCCGCGAACCGTTTCATTCTCATCAAACTCGCCACTAAACATTCCTGCTTCATTTCCTTTACTACTCACTGGGTAAGTAACTCACTTGCTTGGTGGCTTTTGTCATCATTTTTCACTGCGTAGGCGTGGTAACGGAAACGAGTTCCTCGGACGCTATTTCCGTTTGACGCTCGCGCAAACGAGCAGATGGCTCACTGAGTCGAATACAAAGACTATTTACTGACCCGCGGGAGTAGCCTTTCTATCTACGGTCCTTCCGAAAATCGAAAACATGGATTCCAATGACATTCAAGAGACTCCCATCGCTGACGAGACCATGGTCGATGCCGTCAACGTTGGTGACGAAGACTTGGATATCATTCCCAAGACAGAAGAAGAGTATGCGCAGTCGATGCTGACTCTTCGCGCCATCGTTTCGTCCAAAGAAGCCGGCGTCATTATCGGCAAGGCGGGTAAAAACGTCGCCGATCTACGCGATGAGACTGGCGTGAAAGCTGGCGTGAGCAAGGTAGTCCCTGGCGTTCATGACCGCGTTTTGACTGTTACTGGCGCTTTGAACGGCACTGCTAGAGCTTATGCTCTAGTCGCCAAGGGATTGTTGGAAGGTGCTCCGCAAATGGGCATGGGTGGAATTGTCTCCAACAATGGCACTCATCGTAAGTACCACTTTGAACATACTTGAAAATGTTACATCTCCAATGCGCGAGTACTTACTTTTTTCGTTAGCCATTCGACTACTGATCTCTCACAACCAAATGGGCACCATCATCGGACGACAAGGCCTGAAAATCAAGCACATCCAGGACACGTCTGGTGTTCGTATGGTGGCTCAGAAAGAGATGCTGCCCCAGTCCACCGAGCGCATCGTTGAGGTGCAGGGCACTCCGGAAGGGATTGAAAAGGCCATTTGGGAAATCGGAAAGTGCCTTATTGATGATTGGCAACGTGGAACCGGCACTATCCTGTACAACCCCGCTGTGCGCTCGTCAGTCGGTAGCGGATCGATCCAGCATAACGGAGGCAATGGCGACAGCTACAGCAGCAGACCCTACAACCGCACCGGCAACGGTGCCGACTTCAGTGACCAGTCTGGCGGCTACAGCAGGCGGTCCAACCCCGACACTAGCAACCGAGGCTACCCGCTTGTCACCGAGGACGGCGAGGAGATTCAGACACAAAATATCAGCATTCCAGCTGACATGGTCGGGTGCATCATTGGCAGAGCTGGAACCAAGATTACTGAAATTCGCCGAAGCTCCGGGGCGCGTATTTCGATTGCCAAGGCACCCCATGACGAGACTGGCGAGCGAATGTTCACCATCATGGGAAGCGCTCAGGCCAACGAGAAGGCGCTCTACCTTCTTTACGAGAACCTTGAGGCCGAGAAAACCCGCCGCAGTCAGCAGCAAGAATGATTTGTTGCTGGTCTGAATGAACGTCCACGATCGACCGATTACGCCATTCCTGAAAGGCTCTTTTCTTTTCTGTCTGAGTATCAGAGTGCTTGAACCTGCTCTCTGCCTGATAACTCTGCATGTCAACTCTATGTTTCTTCTTTAATATGTCTTCTATCGTGCAGTTTCTCTGGTCTACCAGAATCAAGCATGTGCCGAGGGATGCGCGTCGTATCAGGTATCGCAACCATTCGATCATCATCAAAAGTCTGGATTTTGGCTGATTGAATAGGAAAAGATACCTACAAGATGCGTTCATTCTCCGGAGTATCTCCTCGGCTACTCTTTCCCATCCCACTCTTGTCCCCTGTTATATCCGCTTACCACACCTGTCCTTTCTCCTTTCTCGCCCGCTGTCTCCATATCCGAAACAATCATGATCCCAAATTGACGACCTGACTTCAATATTTTTTATCCGCCCACTTGACCTTTCATCCTCCTATGTGGCACTTATATCTCTTAAAACCGCTTGCACGACCTGGCCTGTGAAGCATGTGCCAGCTTGTCATTTCCTTGAATCATCGCTTCTAGCGGAAACCTTTATCATGTATAATGATACGACGCGCGTCAGAGAACAAAAGAAGCTAGGAAGGGACGGCTGAAGAAGTGCCGAACAAGTTACGTGGACTTCGATGGCAGATAGCCCGAGTATCTAAGACGAATGATTATGACCTGTCTTCGCCAATGCGAGTTTGAGCATGCTTGTAGTCCTGTGCTGTACGGTAGAATCCTCTACTTTATTGGAAGCACCAGCAAATATGTACGCTGAACCCACCTGGTAGTGTTCTAAAGTAGTTTGAACAATATAGTACTTGGCTACGAACAACGACCGAAGGTACAGCTTCAGCTACGCCAGCCTCACCACCGTTGACGAGATTTCATAGAAACCAAGCAACTATGGGCTTTCAGCGCAAATCCTACCATAGCAGACACCAAGGTTAGTACTACCCTACTCCGCGACGAGCAATGGGCCAATCTACAGAGTAGATGAACAAGGAGTCTACTGGTCAGAATCCAGACCATGAATTCTCCTATTTTGATTGCGTCATTTCAAGATGTATGCTATGCATTGCTACTGTAGTAAGTAGAGACCACCCCGACTGGCTGGCCTTACTAGAGTAGTATCAGGTTAGCTTATGGCGCCGAGTCTGTTTAGGGCAGCAAGGCTTCTGTTGGAAGGTTTCCAGAGTCTGACTTATGGCATTCATTGAGACTGCGGTTGTGTCAGGGCGCCGTGGTTAAAGTAGGTGCCAAGTGGCTGCGAGTGCAGGTGATTTTCAGCATGGCTGGCTGGGCCTGGGACTTGGATTATTAGATTGGCTAGATTGAACAAACAGGCTTGGACGAGTCAATCATTGTAACGGCGAAGATACCATAGAGTTCCAGTTGATTGAGGTGAGGGGCGATCTTCTTGGTGATAAATCCACTACATCGTCGTCGAGCATATTGATCACCAACCAATTATATATCCCTTGTGACGATGAAGATGATGCTGACTGGCGTCGTCGGGGATCATTGTCATCAACCCATCCATGTATGTACCCGGAAGGTTCTGGGGTAGCCTGATGAATGGCTTGATGGGGAGGATGTTTGATTTTTGATTTGGCTTGGCTGTCTATTTATTGTCTACTATCTATGATTACTGTATGATTGTAGTTGATAGGAGTGGATGAAGTTTAGGGTAGCCTCTTTCAGTCCATAGGTATGGATAGTATCCTGTAGATGCATGCTGAGGTGCTGACAATTATGCTGACACGGATCCGTAAGGAACCCAGAGACACCTACTAGCCCGAATGCCCACGGCTACGGTAGCCCTGTCTGGCTTTATTTCATCTACACACGATCGACATACCGGAATAGCGTCACTCTCAATGAAGACCAAGAGATGGAGGTGAGCTAATGGTGCTATATAACAGGGTGTTTGTCTCGGGTCAGGAGAATCTAGGATTGGTGCGTGATTCAATAGTCATTATATAGCGGGTGGTCGAGTACGTCTCCTCCAAATGAGTGTATGCCGTAATCGTCGTGTTCTCTACTTCAATTTCAACCCTTCAGGTGAGCGACCACTTTGTCTAGAGCATTTCTTTTATCCTGTTGGTACTTTGTAAACTGAGTCCCAGCCAGATTCTCAATGCTAGCACTAGCCTGGGCCACAAACTCCTCGGCCTCAACAGACTTCCCCTGCTTCGACAGCGCATTTATCAGCGTCCGCAAAGTGCGCAGAGCCTGGGGGCTGTATTTTCCCATAAGTGCATGACTCTGAATAGCCGGGAGGACCTCACGCGCGAGCTGTTCCGCCTTCACGTACCCACCCTCTTCCTTGTAGAGCCCAGCCAGATTTTGCAAGGCAGCCAAGTCTTGTCCTCCAGCACGGTTAGGATTGTTGATAAAGTCGAGGAGGATTCCCTCTTGGGCGTCCACATCCCCGAGGCTTCTATGGACGTGGTACAAGCTCGATTTCAAGCCCTGCCATGTGCTGTATTGAGTATCGTGCCAGGTAGATGGTGGCTGAGCGCTGGCCTCGAGGGCGAGGAGCTTCTCGAGGAGAGCGGCTCCCAAGACGTTCAGCTTTGTAGTTTTGGAGGCTCTCGAGCTCTTGGGGAGTGAGATTGGCGGCGATCGTGCTGCTCGTGGTTGGGTCCAGTGAGTCCCAGAAGAGCCCAGTTGGGTAGGTGGCTTCGCCGGGGATGTCCTTGGCTGAGGACATGCTGGAGGATGAAAAAGAGGGCACGTCTGTGTAGATGAATTTGATGGATGGGGTAGTCGACGAGATGGAAGAAGAGAATAGACTGAGAGGCCTAAAAGAAGTAAACAAACCTTAAGTATATGGAGCAGCAACAGCATGTGACTCTCAACGCGTAGTGCACCTAGTTAGGTAGCCATTGATCCAAGCGGCATTGATTATATCATTCGAACGATCTGACACCATCGAGAGCTAATTGCGACCTCAGGATGCGCCTCCCCGAACAAGCCATCTTCGAAAGGGTGACAGACCCCTCCAGGCTGCACAGTCATGGACAGGCTCAGCTCCTCCTCCCGTCTGTCTTTTCTTCTTGACACCTGGTGCTCTGTGTGAGTGTTACCCCTCCACGCCCTGCAAGCAGCAGCACACTGACATGAACTTGGACCACGAACTCCTGGCAGCCAGATCGCGAGCCACCTGTTGATCGCATTGCGGGATTGATGCGCCGCTGCCGCCCAGGTGGCAGTCCTGTATGTGCTTGAAGATGCTGGAGTACATAAGCATTGCGGATTACCCGGGAGATTGTTGCAGACATCGACGCGCTTTGAGTTACTATACATATGGATACTGGGAAGTTCTGGCCACAAAAGCATTCGACGCCCGAGAACACCCCAAGCCCCAGAATTGCCTGGCACAGAAGAAGTTTCTTGAGGGCTCTCTTGATCTAATCAATCTGGCCATGGAATTGAAAAGCTTTCGTGGCGTCAGGTCGCCGACAGTTTCTCAAAGACCAGCAGGACATTCTCTTCTAGGGGGAAACGCTCAGCCTTTAGCC
Source organism: Aspergillus undulatus (assembly GCF_047715775.1). Taxonomy (NCBI): domain Eukaryota; kingdom Fungi; phylum Ascomycota; class Eurotiomycetes; order Eurotiales; family Aspergillaceae; genus Aspergillus; species Aspergillus undulatus. Next base: position 84,751 of record NW_027396688.1, read on the forward strand.
AGTGGATGTCCACAGTCTCCACCGTTGGTGCCATACCTTGACAAGGAGAGATATAGGTATCTACATATCTCTATGCGAAAATGGGGCCAGGTCAATAATGGCAGAAGAAAAGCAAGCATGAACGATCGGGATCGAGATTCCATGCGAAAAATCGGCCAAAAATAAAACCAAATGAAGGACCTTTTCCACTTTTGCCAGCGCTGTGAGTGGCTGGGCGGCAGGAAGATGGGATCTAGCCTGTGGATCTGGCCCTGGTTAGCCCTCATGGCCCGGAGAATATCGCACTAAATCTGGCTGACAAGTCAAGCTAAGATATGATATGATATGATGTTACGGAGCCATCATGCTTTGTTTTGCCATTTTCCTGGCTTCTACTCTGAGTACGGAATACTTCCGGCGCAGGTATCAGATAGGCAGTGATTGAAAATGGCAGATACTAATCACGTGCAGTAGACGATGGTGGATCAGAGCTCAGTTCCAGGCTTGCTTCACCTGAACGGCACCCACTTCTGCTGATGTTTACCGTGTTTCAGGCTGAGTAACTTGGTGCGCGACAGAGGAGAATTACTGTCGACAAATGGGAAGCGAGCAAAGTGAAGCGAGGCGAGACCCTCGCATATGTGACGTGTGTGTAGAAGAGACATTCAATCTCAGTATAGAATCTCGCAGCCAATAGATCGAAAATTTCCACCTTGCGAACCAATCCATTGGGATGAGTTTTCAATGCATCTCATCGGTTCCATGTAAAGCTGCATTGGCCAAGTGAATTTGACGCATGCAGCATTGTTTGGATGCCTGACCAGCGCTGCAGATGCTCCACGACACAAGATCTGCTGGCACTCGAATGCCTTCTTCGCCCACCACTCCCACTCCAACAACAAAGAAACAAACGACGACAACAACCTTGAACCGGCGGAAAACAGTCTCGATTGCCTATCCAAACACCAATGCGCCGCAAAGCGATTCGATCGTCGACTCCGCCCGTTTCTTGCAGTCGCGCCGCCCGACGATGGATGTTTACGCGCGACCTGGAACAGCATCCAGGTACCCGACGGAGGTGCACCAGATCGAACCCCCCAGCCCAGCCATGCGATCCGAATACTCTCCACGCCGGCCTGATGCGCCAGAGGAGCGATTCCTGGTGAAGAGCAAATCGTCCGGGCGACTGCGATCAGCAGCGATTGAGCGAAGATTGACTATTTCGGGAGATCCCCGTGACACGGGGAAAGCTGGCCCGCTAGCATTCGCCGGCACGGGCACCACACCCTCAACCTCTGGAACTTCACCAACGGCGCCATCACCGTCTTCTCAGTCTACCTTCGCCAGTCGTCCTCGTCCCTCCCCGACCTCTCCCTCGAGCCTCCATAATCCTCCCTCTCTGCCCGGTATTCCCCGCCTCCCTCAAAGCCGATTCAGCTTCGAAGTCCCATCCCCTCTCCGCAAGATCGCCCTGACCTCGCACCTCAAATCGGCCAGCATCGACGGCACCACTCCTGCCACCGACTCCAACTTACCCTCTGCGCCCCGGCATTCCTTGTATGACAGACACCGCAAATCCGTCTCCGACTTCCATTCGTCCCACGTCGAAACACCGCCGGCTTCAGAATCTCCCCAAATCCATCGCGCTGCGCCCACCGCTGCTCAAGGGGGCAGTTCTGCGCTCTCCCAAGACGCCGACCCAACCATCCGAGTGCTGAGTCCCAATGCACCAAAGCGTCGCAAATCGACGTTATACTCCCAGCAGGCACCCCCGGATGTGAAGAGGAGAATGCCGTCATCCACCGCGACCTTTACTCAGGGGCGCTCGGATGCCGATGCGAATGGTACTCCGTTGAAAGGAGCGGACAGGTACAGCCAGCAAAATAGCTTGCGGTCTGCAGTTGCCGACGAGTCTCGGTCGAAGAATAGTGAGGATATTTTCTTGAACATCGCAAAATCGGATTCTACTCGTCGCGAGTCCTTTGGTCGATCTGAACTCAGACGGGTAGGTTAGCTAATTTTCGCGATTAAACTTTTGACAACTCCCGTGGTTGAGAGGATTGAGCTGACTTTATTTTCAGTCGCGACTTAGGATGTCCGGTAATGGCTTTCGCTCTTCCACCTCGCGCGTCAGTAGTGACCTGACACCGTCTCCCGAACAACTATCTCGCTCAAATACCTTTGACAGCCCCTTGCATCCGAGTTCCCATAACGAATCCCCTCCCACACGATACAGCTCTTTACCTTACACGTACTCCGCTTCTGCCCACCCCCTCGAGGATACCGGCCGATCGCCGCAGTTGAACTTTGCCTCCAGCTCGCGCTCGACGGTCGGACTTCCTCGCAGCCGACTGAGTCGCACCAGTCCTGAAGCAGAAACCATCGCAGAGCGCCGATCTTCTCTCCACGATTCGCGATCCTTCCGTAACTCTACACTCCCCACTATTCGGAGCGGCCGACAAGTCTCAGGCTCCGAAGTCACAGAGAAGCCGCGCTATGACTCCGATCGCAACCGACAAGATGGGACGGAATCCACTCTTTCGACGACCGCGCCATCTACCGTCTGGGATGAGCTGGACGATCTCAAATCGCGAATAAAGAAGCTAGAATTAACAGGCAAGCTCCCGCCATCGTCACAGGAAGCCATGATGTCCTCGACCGGAGACAGACCACGCACCGCGTCGACTACAGTGACAACAATGTCCTCGTCTCCACGACACCGAAGAACAAGCGTTTCGAATGAATCCGATACAATTACAGCGCCGAACCCGGTCCACCCTCTTTTACAATCGGCTTTGGTCAAGGCAAGGAGCGTGGTTACAAAGGACGTATATACGGCACTGGAAGCCACCGCTACGGACGCAATGGCTCTTTCACAACTCCTGGGAACAGGAAAAGCGCCCTCTGGAAGCGTCTCCATAGTCAATGGGTACGGCTCGTCAGAGCGACAGTCCAGGCGGAAAGCCGATAGTGTTTGCCGTAGTTTGACGGAGCTGTGTCTTGCCTTGTCGGATGAACATCATGCGAAACAGAATTCACCGTCAGGCGATACGACGTTCCGAGTCTCCCAGTCGAATACCACCGACGAAGGAACAGTAACGCCAACGACAATGTCGTTCCGCAAAAGTTTTAGTCAGGAGCCGGAGGAGAGGGCACGGCGACAGAGCAGCGGCGCCCGTACGACGAGTCGGCTTGAAGCGCGTCGCGCAAGTCTAGCAAGCCACGGCGACCACTATCCTTCGCCTGAGAACTCTGGTCAACCTTCGAAGCTGACACAGTCACCGAACTCCCCCGCCACTGGAAGTCGACTGAGCCGACTGTCTGTCTCCATGAGAAACAAGAGATTGCAGGATGACGAGCCCAGTGAATATCGAATCCCACATACCCGCTCAATTTCGAGGAGTATGACCGACATTGGAGCAGCCTCTTCAGCGCAGCCTTCACCGCGACAACAAACCTCGTTCGGCTACCCAGCACCACGCCCCATAACCGACTCTCAACAGCCTCAGTCTCGGACCCCGATAACTCCGCAATCCAGCATACCCCTCCGTCGAAGCATGATGACCCCGTCCACATACACCCCAGCCATTCCTCGCGCAAACATCCAAGCCGGCTCTCGTCGCTACGGCTTGTCATCAGCAGCTGAACCCCCCGCAGATGACGCCCCGCTTTCACCGCGCCAGGAGACCCCGCAGACCAGAATTTCTGCACCCTCGAGCAAGCTTGCTTCCAGCTACACGCCCATAACGCAGAACCGATTCCGAAAAAACAGCTTAGGCGGCCGGAGACTAGGCGTCAGGCAGCGCCCAATGTCGACGATCGACACAAATCAGTCCAAATCATTCAATGACAGCATTGACTGATGTCGTCTGATTGAGCAATTGGTTCCATAAACAAATTCACTTCTTGTTTCCGCTGGCCTCCGGGAGCTTCCTTGACAAGTTGGCTTTAACCATCCCATTCATTTAACGAAAGCAGCAACATCATTTGGATACAGTACAATGTTTCAATTCAGCCGGCGTTCTCTGCTCTTTGCTCGCTTTCGCGAACTAATGATTCTTTTCCTGACCCTTTTTGCGCTGGGATACATTGTGCATGCGTGCATAAAAGCATACAATTGAAGCGTGCGAGACATACATACGGAGTACACACATTCTTACGACGAGATCTGAGCAATTGGGCAATGCATTATTACTTACTTGACCTGACCTGATCTGACCTTCAATGAATTCAACTGATTTGGACATGCTTACGTGCAAAACTTGGATATGACATTGTTACACTACGCGATGAGGTTTTTCTTGAGCAACTGGCATGGCGCGGCATCATCTTCATCTTCATCATCATCCTGTCCTAACTGTCCTAGTTGTCCCAAATATTATGCCTCGCACTTGCTTTTGCTATCTGTTCTGACTACGCTGTTTCAGTTTCTGTTTTGAATCCTCCTCAGCGTTCGAGCTTATTGTGTTTGTGGTTACTTCTTTCCCGTTCCATTCTATCCGAGGCATGAAGGCGTTCGTGGTCTCAAGCCGGGCTGACTGGCCTCCTTCCTACTTTACTTCTGTACGTACATACATACATACTGACTACGTACTTGTGAGCTGGACAGTTGTTGATTTATTTCATTGTATGGTATAGTATGCTTACATTTAACGTCTTCTTTGCGCTTGGGTTCTCCCTGTTTATCTTTATCTTCATCGTCGATCTTAGTCTTGGTCTTATCGTATGCCAAACTGTAAAATCACTCTAATTTGAATCAAGTGCAACTAACTGTCCTCATCAGCATAGCTCTATTCTACAAGCTCATGCTACCTGTACGAAATAGTGCAATCTGTTCGACGGACCCTACCCATGTACTCTGTAGATAGGAGCAGATGCAGAAGGCTAGGGCTAATCCCCTCACCCCGCTTAACTAAGCGGACTTGAGTGATAGACACGGCGCCCCACGAGACAACCGAATAAGGAACTCTTGACAGCATATATCCACCGTCGAAAATAGCTCGCTAATTACAGAGTAGATGGATATTGCTAGGTCCATGTGTTTGGGAGGGTCTTGGGCCAATTATGAGGCTGTAATTGTATATATGGAGCCGCTGTACCTGGCAGTAGGCTGGTAGGGCCCCCGGCTTGGTGACAGACTAAAAAGCCAACGACGACCAATCTACTAACAACCTTACAGCCAGATGGGGATCTACTCTGTAGATCAGCCCTGAAAGTCTCAGCCCGAAACACAGATGCCTGGACCCTGGATCTTTTTTTGGTGGATGGAGAATTGTTCCATGCGGTCTACTGCTTCCCCGACGGTATGATTTGATCGTGTTCGGGGGATCTTCTGCTTGGGTGTCTTGATGGGGATTAGAGAGGTGCTGTCTTCTACCTTATGGGGTTATTGGGTGCTTCTGGATTTCCTTCGGGATTTGACATTTGGTTTCAGCGTCTTTTATTACTCCATGAACTCACTCCCTCGCTTGTCTTCGTTCTGCTTCACCTCGTCCACTACATCTCAACCCGCCTCAGGGAGAAGCTCACACGACCATGAGTGAACCAGACTACTACCGCAATGCACCCAGCAAGGTAGCGCCAATCGTTGCAATTGTCTCATTCGGAGGAAGCGCCATCTTCCACACCGCGCAGCTCGTCAAGACAAGAGCCCGTTACATGACAGCCTTTGTCGCCGGTGCATATAGTACGTCTTCCCCCCATCCCTCATCCCCGCCTCAACCCCCATCTTCCTTTCTCAGCAACTAACAATTTGGCTGTATTTCCAGTAATGACACTAGGCTACACAATCCGCCTTCTCTCCTCCTTCCTACCCACCAGCCTACTCGCCTACATCGGCCAATACCTCTTCATAATCCTCGCGCCAGCCCTCTACGCATTCTCAATACACACAATATACCGCCGTATCGTAGTATACACGGGGAAACCTCACCTGTCAAACATAGCGCCGCACAAAGCCCGTCGGCTCTTCGCCCTATCAAATGCCCTGATTATTCTGCTGCAGTTTATCGGCGCCGGAATGCCCATAATCCAGAACGACAACATGCAGAGTATCGGGGGGAAGGTCCTCGTCGTCGCGCTGTTTATCCAAACAACTCTCTTCGGATTCTTCCTCTACGTGAGCGCGAATTTCCAGCTTCGGCTGTGGCAGTGTGGGCTTGGTTGGTTTGGAGGTGGGTCGTGGAGGCGGCTGTTGCATGTTCTGATTCTGGTTTCGGTTCTTGTTATTGTCCGGTGCTTGTATCGGGTTATTGAGGAGATCGAGATTGTAGATGGGTATCTCTTTGCGCATGAGGGTTATATGTATGGTTTCGATGCGGCTTTGATGTTTTGTGTGCAGGCTGCTTTGAATTTTTATCACCCCGGTAAGATACTTAAGGGGTCTGGATTGAGGGAGCAGGAGTATGATGGGTTGCAAGAGGTTGGGGTTGTGAGGACGGGGTATCCTTCCGGGTTTTAGGTAGACGGGGCCTATATCATTGATTTGTTTAGATATACCACAATAGGGATTTTCAAGAGATACTGTAGATTGATATTCCGGCGAATAGCAGTGAGCTAAACGTCCTCTAGGGAGCGAACTCGAACAGCGGCTGATCAAACCAGAACAGGAACAGGGACCAGATCCGAAAGCGATATCAAGGGACCACCTGGATTCATCTACAAAATCCGGATCTAGGGCTCCACAGACGGGCAGGCAACTAGGTTTTTGTTCATTCCATAGCAATATAATGCGATATGCCATGCCATCTGCCGGCAATCGTGATTCCGGTTTAGTGAGCTTCCGTCTTGCAGGAATAGAAGGACCATAGTACGTCCTAGGAAAGCACACAGGAAATCCAGGAGGGGATGCATAGAGTGCAAGCGTCGGCATGTCAAGGTATCAGTTGGTCGCAGAACCCGTAAGAGTTTCTTTACTGACCCAGTTGGCAGTGCGATGAGGGCCGCCCAGGGTGCGTCAACTGCGATGTCTCGAGACGGACCTGTTCATACGAGGACATGGCCTCGAAACCGCGTACCTTCATACGAGTCTCACCACAAAACATGTCCAGGTCCATATCCCAGCCATCGCCCTCTCCTGCCACTTCCCCGCGTTACCCTAACAGCGCTAGTCTCAGAGGTAGTCCTACTGGGTTACCTGACTGCAACAGCCAGAGCCCGCCTATGAACAAGTTCCATCTAGAACTATTCCACCACTTCATTACACATCTCTGGACATTCCTCTGCCTCGATCATACCACGCCCGGATACGCCTCTCTCGAATTAACGCGGTGCATCCTGGGCGCCCCCTTCCTCATAAACGGAATCCTCGCTTTCGCCGCATTACACCTCAGCGTTCTATGTCCTGCAGGTCCTCAGCAAGACTTCTACAGACACCACGCAACGCAGCTTCAGACTCACGCTCTAGAAGAATATAACGCTTCCAGTATAGACATCAACAATGATACCTGCATCCCTGTCTTCCTATTCACCTCTATCCTTGCCATCCATACCCTCGTCGATAATCTCATCTACCGAGCTGACGACTTCGATACATTTCTCGATGACTTCGTGCAGTGTTTACGGCTCTACCGGGGTGTTCGTGCTGTGGCTGATCAATCGTGGGATTACCTAGCGCAGTCCTCGTTGAAAGCCCTCGTCGAGGCTGAGTGTTCTGCTTTGGCCCACCAACCACAAGGACAGGATCACTGCAGACCCGAATGCTCGCAACTTCAAGCCCTAATAAATCCGCCAGTCCTGGATCCGTTCACGGTCACAAACACGATCACAATCTCCCTCGACACAATCAACTCTCTAGAAGCCGCTACAGACGCAGGCCACGGTCGTAACATGCTACACAAACATAACCCCAAAGATCCCTCGCCATCCTCATGCTCAATCTCTACGCTTGGCCCGGTCATCTCCTGGCTGGCTACCGTGTCCCCTAGCTACATCGACCTCCTCGCACAGCGCAACCCCGAAGCACTAACTGTCCTTGGGCACTTTGGTGCCTTGTTGCACTTTCATCGTGGAGCGTGGACGTTCGGCGATAGTGGTGCTTATATCGTTTCTTCTGTTGTCGAGTTGTTGGGGGCGGATATTAATATAAATATACGCCTAAGTCCCCATCTACCATGATACTGGGAGTATATAGAACTCCCGAAATGATACACTTCATTTATTCTGGATGTAGGTGTATAGATTGTTAATCACTTTCTATCTCAGAGCTTTTTTTTTTTTTTTTTTTTTTTTTTTTTTTTTTTTTTTTTTTTTTTTTTTTTTTTTTTTTTTTTTTTTTTTTTTTTGCAGAGAAGGGCTGTGGATTGTAATTACTGACCCTGACATAAAGGGGAGAAAGAAGCGGGCAGGCAGCACAGGCCTCGGGCTGGAGGCAACGCTACTCAGCGCAGCCAAGTAATATACTCTGTATCTGTAGGCAGGCAAACGCCAGCCTGAGGCTTGTATCTTACTTCTCCTCATTATATGAAGCATTACTTCGTTACGCGAAAGGTCTACAGAATAAAAACCAAGGTATCTGGGGACTTTAAAATTGATTATACTTTCATGGCAGCCGGGGAGTTGGGGAGTTTTGACCCAGCGCACGGTTAGAGAGAGAGAGAGAGAGAGATGCGAACAGTAGCAATACCAAGACGGGCACACAATATGGTTATTTCATGAATAAATAATAAGGAAAACTAAATTGCTATATACGTAGAGGAAATATCAGAAAGAGGGCTATATAGACACTAGAGCCTAAGAGTGATATAAGATCACCTTGCTAGCCATCAAGTATCTCTACAATATACAGTATTAGGCCCAAGAGACTAAGGAAGAAAACCAGGCCAGGATCGAGGATCAGGACTCAGAAGGCAGATTCTTCAGATATAAATACATGAAATAATCTTACCGCGGCAACGCCAGCCCCAACCAAGGACCGAGGATTCAACACAGGATAATAATAATTGTCGTAACGTTTGAGGCTGCGACCGTTGGGAAGGCAATAAATAAACAAAATACTGCCTACGCATCACGGGCTCTCCGCGGTGTCTCAGTCGTGCCGCATACTGGGGCCATATTCAAGGCTGAAGCGGCAGTGAAGCGGACCTTGTCTGACTCTTATCGTGACTACGGGGCAAATAATGGACAGTTGTCTATCGTCAGCCGGCACGTCGGCAGGACGGTTTCAGTTGCAACGGCAGGCTTAGATTTTTGCTTCGTAAACGGGAACGAATTTTGAAATCAGATTCCAGATGTTGCACTTGCATCCACTGAAACAGGAGGTATAGGGATTGTGCAGCCCTGATGACTTGCTGCTGTCGTCATTGGATTTTCCGCAGCGGAAATGGAAATGACTTTTTTTATCAGATTGAGTCGCGAATGCGATATGGCAGTTGGTACTCCGTCGAACTGTTAAGTATTTGTTGTTGAGTTTCCCTTCGAAACCCGCTTGCGACCGACCCATGTATTGAGAATTGAGGGCAGGCAGCAGCCGCAGCACATGGCTCGGTGACAATCAGTGTCAAAGCTTCAGACTAATAGTGCTCAAATGAAACAGCCGCGAAGCTCTTAGCTCAGATGAAGAGACAGCTGCGGCCTGCCCTAGGCTCACGCTGTCGAGCCTCGACTGTTCTGCTTGCACGAAATGCCTCAAATAAACGAGCTCAGGGCCTCTGCAGCACGGGCGTTGGAGGTAGCATCAAGTAGATAGATTAGATAGATTGGCGCTTAATTGAAGTTCATGAACCCGCCCGCGCGTTGACGAGCACACGACTCGCCGATAGGACGATGCGCCGAGGTAGTTTGAGGCCGTTTGAGTATTTGCAATTAATCGACCCACTACTACATCGCCGGGTGCAGTCGAACTGGGGGCCAAGTTGTCCTGTTCGGTCAGCCGTGATTTCCTTGGTATTAAAAGGATCTTCCCACGCGGCTCGCCTCACGTGGGTGCGGGATGCTTTCGTCAAGGGGGATTATTCCACGAACTCGGACACCAATATCATGGCGGTGACATTTCAGCTGCGTTAGGGATGCCAATCAGAGAGACGAGGCCAATAACCATAACCACGGGCGTCAATCATGATGCCATGATATTTAGGGTTGGACGTTGAAACTTGGAAGTGGACAGGATCCCCGAGATGGGCTGCCACACGTGACAATGGCCCTGGGGTTGGGGCGCCTGCTTGGGGGACAGTCTGGCCAATGAGATGAGTGTCTGAGGTGTTTCAGGACCGGCCGAGCCCACTCAGCTTCGTCAGTTTGAGCTAGCGCGCGCTGTGTGTTTCATCTGTGCCTCTCCTGTCGTTGTCGCTCCCACTGCACCGTTCGCCCAATTTTGCCTCTGGCTCAGCAACCAGGAGGCTTTATTGTTTGAGGTAGACCGGCACAGCCAGCTCCTGCCAGCCTGTGTGTTTCATGATTCAAGCTCGGCAGTGGGAGGAGCCCCGTTTAGATGTCGCAATGCACCCACTGTCTCGTAGAAACAGTCTGTGGGCCGAACTAGAAATCGTCAATTGAATTCATTTTGGAGACTTTTTCTTGTTCTGCTGCTGCTTTGTTCTCTTCGTATTCTGTCTTTTGTGAGCAACTGCACGGTGTTTTCCTCCTTTCCACCTCAACCGTCGATCGGTATACCCGCACAGAGCACCCAGCAGAGACAGCTGGATCGTACAAGCATCGCAACCCACCGGGGAACCGTGCTCGTGACAGAGCGGGTCAAGCGCTTCAGAGTCGCGATAATCGTTATTTGCCTCGCCGACAGCAGCAACAGTCGTTAACGTCAGGGCCGCGACTCACAATATCGCCGCCATTGATATTGCTGGCCTGGCAGACGTCGCCTGCTATCGCCAGCTTCTCGAAAGCTTCGTGAATATTCAAGGGCCTCTAGTTTGCGAAAGTTTGGTGCCGGTATTGCGATCGCTGGCAGTGTGGCATTGCCGGATTGGCAAAGAATCCTGCGAATCTCGTATCGCGCGGTATTGATCGTTCCAACGATATCAAGCCCTGCAGGTTGGGTCAAGGCCATCCATTTTTAGAGGTGGAAAAGAACTGTTGCCCAGGTATGTATGCAGAACATTCAAGTTCAAGCCATGTTTTGTTATTTGCCAGTTTCTGCCCAGAGTTGCCCTCAGGAATCTTGATTACCGTCCTTGCACATGCCCTTCTGCCCGTCACACGCAGCGGGTGAGCAGCATTCGGAGCAAAGAAAGCCTTTTGCAATAGGATACGAATTCAGCTGCTCAGACTCTCTGGAATCCCAGAGTGTACCTGCGATCTTGTGGCTTTTTCCGATCCAGCTCCACCCCTGCGTTGATCTTGTATCCCAGTTACCCAATACCCATCCTTTCAGACGCAGGTCCCTTGAGATGAGCTCGCAGTTCCCCTCCTGTCTCCAAGTCTGATTCCCCCAAATCGTTCGGTTCCAGACATCTTGAGTGGCCCATCCAGCTGGTGTTGGGGAGAGCTGGCCTGTTATTTGCGTGCATTTGGCGCCCACCTGCAGTGTCCAGCCTCTCGCACCGACCTAGGCGGCTAAATTTAGAGCTCTGATGCTGGTCCGGATGTCTGATTGGACTCCCGCATCTGGTTTGACTGAGGCCGGATTCCTTCTGCCCCACTATGCTTGCATGTGCCATTGGCTGCCCTTTACAAACGCGGGCGGCCACAGCCAATGACCATCAATCTTGTCAATCATTTCCGCATTCGAGGGCTGCGACATCTGAAGTTCGTGTGTATCAGAGTAATGCTTGTGTATCGGTATTATTCGAGTTTCAGAGCAGTCGCCGCCAGCGTCTCTCAGTCTCCAGGCGCTCTCTCGCTCACTCTCTTCCTTGTCCCTCCACCTCGGTCTGCCTCGTCTCTCTTCAAGCCTCTTCTCCCTTTTCCTCTCTTTCATGCGTGACGGCCTGGTGTCTGTCTGTCTTTCTCCGACCCGCAACCTGCCTTCTCCCCTTCAACTCTTTGACCGTTTCTCTTTCTCTGTCCCTCCCTCACCTCGACTACTACTACTTCCCCTCCCACTGCATTGCATCGCTCTGCGTGGGCTCCTCACCTTTCAATCTGTCTTGCTCCCTTCCTACCTGCTGTGGGCAGTCGTTCAAAGACCACTCTGCTGCATCTCCCTTGAGGTAGAATTGAAAGGACGCAGTATCATCGCTTGATCGCTGTCTTTTTCACCTTAGGGAACGACTGCCCACACGAGTACCGGGCGGCACATCTTGTTACCTTGATATCACATTTGAACACCACCTTGTTATTGTTGTTTTCTCACTCTATTCTTCTCCATTTTTGACATCGCTCCTTTGACTCTGAACCGTCCTTGCGCCCTGCAGGAACTCCACCACGTTCCTTTATACTGTTCCCTCGCTGACAGATCCCAACAGCGAGCCCGCTCTTTGGTGACATTCTTTGGTAGGTGGTCTGGCGTTGGTAGAAATTTGTCCTGTCGATCGCTCTACTCTCGTCGCTTCAGCTGTGGCCCAACAGCTCTTTTCTCTCTTTTTGATTTCATAACCTTATTGTGATCGCGCTGTGATCGCTCTGTTGAAGCAGGCCGATCGCCGCTGGTCTCACTCTCCTTGCAGCTTCGCTTCTTTTTCAATTCTTCCGGCTGCTGCCTCATTTGATCTGCCAGCAAGAAACATGGAAACTGATTACTCTCTGTCCAAAAGGTCGTTTGCGCTGGTAGCAAGCACGAAAACTCCTAGTCTTCCCAGGTCTACTTACAGGCGTTGCCCAACCGATACAACACCGCCACTCTCCGTCGTTATACCATCTTATACGAGTGGCGAGCCCGGAAGGTCGTCTCCTTTTAAACGCAGGCGCACCTCACAGCCTGATCTCACCATGCCCGTTCAAACAAGCCCACCGTCGCTGCCGGATTCATTCCCATCGTTCATGTCGGTGTTCGGCGGGGATTCGCCTACTACTATATCTCTCGAGAAAGAGGACCAAAACACAAAGGTTCACCCGCTGCGGCTTCCGATACATGCCAACGGGAACAGCCTGCGCCGGCCCCTTCCTTTCCAGCATAGTGAGAGCGTCTCCTCCGTGACGTCTGGATCAGCAGATTCCTCTCCTACCACCACAGTCTCGACCTTTGACTCACCAATTACTTCCGATACCTCACCAAACTCCTCCCCGGAATCCCCAACATCAATGCCGCTGTCGTATACCAAGTACATGACTGGTTCGCGCAATCTTGAAAGCCAAGCACTCTCCACGGCTCAGAACAATCTGTCCAAGATGACTTCGGAAACCTCTACAACGACAACGCAAAAGCGACCAGACTCACCCGGGAGACGCGACAGGAATCTCAAGAATCTTTCGCTGAGAATGCCCCCACCACTGAGCTCCTCCCGCCCCTCCATTTCCACTGCCTCCGTCATCGAAACCAAATCCCAACATCATCTCCCCGGTCCACCCTCTCCCATTAGCATACCTCCAAAGGGCATCCGACGGAAACCTGCCGGTCTTACTATTCGCACACCGGGATTCGACCGATCATTCTCCAGTAATATTCCAGAAGTGGTTCCGCCAACTCCCCATGCCCGAATGTCACTGCGCCACACCGAGTCGTCACCTTCGCTGACATCTGTGTTCTCACCTTCATTCGGACCTAAAGGTGGCATGCAATTACCGCGACCAAGCACTCAGCATGGTTACCGGCGGCCATCCGCTACTTCGGAGGATAACCTCTCACCTGTTCATTCCGTCGCTGAGGGGGAAGCGATTTCGGAAACTGTATTGCATGAATTGGTAGAAGAGGATGATATTCCGGTCTCAAGGGAGTCCGCGCGCCGCAGTGAGCGTGGCTATCCGAACGGGCCTATCCAGATTTACGACTCCGGCGTTTTTCTGTACCTGGAGCCGACCGCCGACGAAGCCTCGCGGTTCGATGTTGTCGTGAACGTCGCTAAAGAAGTGAACAATCCCTTTGGCAAGACGCCCGACAACTCCGAAACGGTAATGAGCGCTTTGCGCGGTGGAACCGTCGATCCCAGACGTCAATCCGTCTCGACACCGTTTTCGGCACTTTCGGACACTTCTTTCAGGTCCGCTTTTGAATACCTCCCCGGTAGCGAGTCGTCGCCTGGTACTCCGCGCAATGGGCCATCGAAACCCGAGTATGTGCATGTTGGCTGGGATCACAATTCAGAGATCCTTCAAGATTTATATCCTCTATGCGAGTTGATTGAGTCTCGTATCGCCCAAAAAAAGAAGGTCCTTATTCACTGTCAACTCGGCGCGAGTCGATCCGCTTCCTTGGTGATTGCCTACGGACTCTATAAGAACCCGCAATTGGATTTCAACTCGATGTATGAAACAGTCAAGGAACGGAGTCGCTGGGTTTCACCAAATATGAGCCTTATTTACCAACTGACGGATTTCCGCTCCCGCTTGCTGCGCGGTTCAAGGCCTTCCTCCGGTGATTGGTCATGCAGAGGATCAGCACCGCCGACACCCCTCTCTGGAGCCATGTCATCGCAGACCGACTTGTCAAGGACCGCGGCTGGCAGCCCTGATACTGAACCAACATCGTCCAACGCCTACTCGCAAGGCTCACTCAGCTCTACAACCCTTTCGGTGCCCTCGACCAACCGCACAACACCCGTCTCCGCCACCAGTCTGGGATTCGCCAGGTCCCTTTCGAAGAAGCGGAGTGTCTCTCCACGGCCTCTGGCTCTGCGGCAGAGCTTCTTCAACCCAGATGGTGGGAGTAAATCTGTCCAGGCCGAGTCCAGTGGCGAGAGTTCCAAGGACGACTCAAAAGCGGCCTTTACGAAGAGTACTCAAGATGCGGCAGAGGCTCTGTTCTCTCCACGAACATCCGGCTTTATGGCAGTGACTCGACCCCGTCCACCGTCGGGTATCCTGGACGGACGGCCAAATATGGTCCCAATCGCAGACCCCCGATCACCACCACAAGGCCAAGACCGATTAATCATGAGAAGCATTGATGAGTTTTTGTGATTCGCACTTTCGCTACATTCTTCTCTTGTTCATTTCAATCTTCACTTCAACGATTTCACGACCACGAGCAGGCTTTACGGTCGCTAATCCTTCGCTTCACCTCACATTTACATTCCATCCATTTATCCTTCATCCTTCATCCTTCGTTTTATTGCTGCTTTCCTTCAGTGACCTACGCTGCATGGCATGGCATACATCACATACATCACATTGGCGTCTAAGGCGTTCAAAAGAGGTCAAGGTTTGGATTCTTGTTGCCTGTTAACTTGTAATATTATCATGTGTGGTGGACTATGGACGATCTCTGCATACCGCAATCGCATACCTTGCACCAAATACATTCGTTCTGTTTACTGTCTATTTCTTAATCTTGATGGCTGTCGAATACCCATGGGCTCTCTGATACAGTTACGAATGCAATCAATTCCGCATACTTGAATTTATTCCTAGATTTACAGAGTAGTGTTTGTAGACTTCTACCTGAGTTGTACCTGAGTGCTTCTGCAGGCCGGTGCGGGCCGGCGACCGAAGCGGGAAATTTCAAGCCGATCCCATTCAACATTTTTGGACCAAATACTCCAGTCCTCAACGCCCACTACTATACAGTCAGATTGAGCGCTCGCCATGGCACAAAACACCCCATCCGAAAGCCATCCAACACATCTCTCCCCTAGCGAGCTAGGCACGAAAGAATAGTACGTCACAGCGGATTTTGCTTGCTACTTGCTTGTTACCCCGCTACCCCTCCTCTACCTTCACAACCACCACCAACTTGCGCTATGATACGCAATGAACTTGAACCCAGATAACGATATATTTCCCCAATGATCATGATCAATATACTAATAAACAATTCCCAACAGCTGGGAAACATTCTACTCCAGAACCCTAACGCACATCTCCACGAAACACGGTCGCGACGAAACCGCCCAACCACCCACCACTCAAGAAGACAAAGACGAACAGTCCGACTATGACGACGACGCCTCCGCAGACGGCGACTCTGACCCGGGAACATCCTGGTTCTCAGAACACAACGCGCCAGCAAAGGTCCTGGCTTTCTTAACGGAGGAGTCGTTCCCGCTTGCGCCGGTGAATACACTTCCCCCTTCTCCTTCTCCTATATCAAGCTCTACAGATACAGGATGCAAGCGAAGAGGAAGGAAGAAAGGAGCGCCACTAGACCCCGAAGCGAAACACTCCCAACCGACCATTCTAGACCTCGGTACCGGGAACGGGAGCATGCTTGCCCTGCTTAGGAAGCGCGGTGGCTTCGCGGGGGATATGGTGGGTGTTGATTACTCGGGTAAGAGTGTTGAACTGGCGAGGGAGTTGCAGGATAGGAGGGGGCATGAGGCTTATCAGACTGATCCGGAGGATGAGGATGAATCTGATTTCGAAGAAGAAAACGAAAACGAGCAAGATGATGATGGAGCTGAGAGTGTGGACGAATGGGACCCCATCCTCTTTTCAGAATGGGACATCCTCTCCCCCAGCACCCCCTCCGACCTACAAAACAAAGCCGTATCGTGGTTCCCATACGACAAGGGCGGGTTCGATATTGTTCTCGACAAGGGTACGTTCGACGCTGTGTCGCTTATGGCGGAGAAGAGCGAGACGGAGCGGTATCCTGGGATCGCGGGGGGTCTTGTGCGGCGCGGTGGGTTTTTGGTTGTTACGAGTTGTAATTGGACGGAGGAGGAGGTTGTTAGGTGGTTTACGGGGGCGAGGTTGGTTGGGGTAGATGCTAAGGCTGAGGATGAGGGTGAGAATAGCAATGGCAATGGGAAGCTGGTTGTCTGGGGGAGGGTGCAGTATCCACGGTTTAGGTTTGGGGGGCAGGAAGGGCAGGGTGTTTGTACGGTGTGTTTTCAACGGGTTTAGACTACCTAGTAGGTCCATAGATCATGTCGTAATTCATATATACATAACCCTCTATAAGATATCTATAAATCTAAGCACTGGTAGAAGAAGTATCAGAAGCATGCCTTAAAACCGCAATAACGCACCACCTCCTGCGGTTCTCAGGCCCCTCTCCGTCTTTCTCACTAACCCACTCCCTCCTAACCTCCCCTCCATCCTCGACACTTGAATTCAGATCCCGCTCATAGATACTCTCAATCTCCAGCCCCATCTTAACCGCCGTCTCAAAGAACCCGGCTACAATCGGCCGCCCCGTATGAAACCCCGCTACAACCCAGACCTTTCCTGTCGGCGCAAGAAACCACTTCATCGTACGCGCGAGGTTCTCATGTTGCGAACTCATCCAGTAGCAGTCGGCTGCTATTATGCGGGTGTATTCGCCCTTGGATGAGAGGGCCCAGGGGTCGGATGTCAGTGTTGTACCCCATTCGTGGGGTCGAATGTCGATTGCGCAGGTTGCGTTTGTTTGCGGGATATTGTATTTGACGTTAAAGGTTATGGCTCCCGACGGTCCTAGAGCCGGGGACGAAGGGTGGTCTGTTACGGTTACAGTCGAGGCGCCTGCGAGGGCAGCGATTATGGAAGGAAGTCCGGCGCCTAGTATCATGTCATAGGTATTAGCACATCTAACAACCACATTAAGGGATATATGGAAATGGAGGAACACGAACCAGCGCCCAGCTCCAACACCTTCTCCCCTTGTACCTTCCATATATGAGCCTCATCGCCCCCAATGCCAGAGTCCGCCATCTCTAGCCCCTCCGCAACCACCATCGCGGCGCTCCAGAGGAAATGTGCAAATAGTTTCCGGCCCTCCTCGACCTCGTTCTTTTGGCCATCAGAGCGGGGTAGCCCCTCAGCCACCTCTTTTGACCGTTCGCCGCTGGCACTTTGGCTTGGATAAGACGGCACCATGATATCTAGCTCCCCATAGCGCGGCGAAGAATAAAGAAGATGTTGGCCCGGGTCGCCATGAAACTGGGGAGCATCGTCCGGGAAGAGGTGAGGAAGGAAAGATGTGAAGACATCCTCAGCGTCTTCTTCGTCTTCGTCGGGGGGGTAGTTATCGGAAGTGAAGACCGGAGGAGGAGCGGTGGACTGGGCGGTAGAGGGAGCTGGAACCGTCACGCGGCGTGGGAGGGGCCGGAGGCGAGCATGGAGTCCCATGCTGAGGGTGAAGAGGGCCGCTTGATGCTGGAGTAAAAGGGTTGTGCCGTCGCACAGTAGTAGTGATGCCGAATGTGTTGCGCCATAAGTTTTGAGCTGGGGCAGAATTTGTCTCTGACTGGCTCTCTGTATACCCACCGTTGCAACGGCCAATCAGGGAAGAGTGTCGTCAGATGTATACAAGCTTCCGCAGGCCTGCAGAATCACAGGTGGATCTCTTATTGGACAGGGCATATGGTGTTATATCAGCCCTGTACGATCATCCATTGTGAACTTGGGTTTTGCAGACACCGAGCGGCTGTCGATCACGTTCATACTCCCTCTGCGGCCAGTGGAACCGGAAGGGTCATTTGTCAAGAGATTCTATCACGGTATCTACTGGTGTCATTGGAATAAGATTGGGATTCATGAGTCGGGGGACAGTCCGTCTAGCTTGAGGTTGTACCGTAGGCTGACACCGTCAAGGAAGGCGCTACCGACGGGCCGCATTCTCATCGCTCCAAGAGTGCAGGCGGGAAACCATGATATCCGAGTCTAGAAGGCGACTGGCTGAAGAGAAATCAAGCTTTCCCTGGTAGTATTGAACCCAGACAGGCGGGGATGCCAGAGTTGAAGGACTTGTGCTTCGCTGACTAAGCCCTATGATGAGCGGTATCTAGTTGGCGACGGCGTCTCAGGACAGTCATTCCATGTAATTCGAGGAGTATTGATAGACCAGCGTAGGTTTGGATAAACGATTGAGTGCGCAGTGTATTCTCTTTCGTATAAGCAATATGCCTTGATTGCGCGGTATAGCTCGGCGTATACCTCGAGGTGATTTTAACTATTATATAGTACGGAACACCCAGGATTTCGTAGTGCATCAATTCTACGTGCCTCCGAGCTTTGAAACCCTTGCTTTTTCATGACTTCGTCCCAACTCGAGTCCGACCCGCCTTCAATGGCAAAATCAGGAGTCTGGGGTTCCATTTGAAAGCATGTCTATAGAGGCACCGTCCCCATCTCTTCGCCGAAGAGTACCAGCAGCCCGCAGTCTGTGCTCTCTCTTTCTGATAAAGATGGTTGATTTCAGCGTGCCCTGAACAATCTATGGCAGAAGCATTAACCGACGACCAAGGTTCAGGTCGTTGCTTTGTCCTAGTTCAACCCTGCGCAATAAAGAGGCATGAGTGTTTCGTCTTCAAAGAGACTCTTCACAACGAATCATGGCATAAACGACTGAAAGAAGAAGTTCGGCTCCCCAACCGGTGCCATACCATGCCGATCAAAGGCCTGTCTGTCATCCGGGACCAAAAGGTTGATATGGAATCTCGCCATTGAGGCAAGAATATGTCGTAGGCTCGAGGGGTGAAATTTGTGCCTGCAGATGCAAATGCATAGGCACCGTCCGTGGCCAGCAAGGGATCTTCGGACCTATATGGGAAGTAGAAGCTCCAGGCTAGTAACTCACGGCGCAGTCTATGTTCATAGCCCACCAACGGTTATTTTGCCAAGAATGGAGGATGGCTGCGTTTCTGGTAGTCATGCTATACACCACCTGCAGTAAGTAGCCATCACATGTCTGATGACATTGGTTGCATCGCCTGGTTTCCCGGTCAGCCTCGCATTTCAGCGAGGTTTCTTTGTTTCAAGAAAAGGTTGATATTCTCGCGAAACTCCAGTTCTATGGACGAGGTGAATTTGAAGCGTCCGAGCTATCTCCAATGCCGCAGTTCGCTGGGCCACCTGGCAACCTACACAAATTATTTTCAGCAGTGACAAATCATTGGCCCTGACCGTATTTTGATATCTGAGACAAAACGTCCATCGTTTTCAAGGTCAGGGCCATGATGCGACGAGGTCAGTGGAGAGTTGAATTATTGTTCGAGATCGCACATTGTGGGGCTGAGCGGTTGATTCCGTGCAGTCCAGCCAGCAGAGGACAGTCAGGGTTCGCAGATAGCAAAAGCCGTGGGAACGAGGTCGGCCATTTTCCGAGTGGGATTGTCATTTGTTACCCCATGCTAGTAACAGATTATCCGAAGTGTGAGTTTAGCGCAGGATAATCATGTCAATTATTGACTATCAATGATTGTGGTAGGGTCAAGACCGCGGATGTCGAGATAAGACGTGATTGCGCTCCATAGATAGTAAAGTTAGCGCTGCCGGTGAGCATTGTTATCAAACACAGCGATATCGGATCTGCAAGTCTGAGTCAACGTCTCCAAGGGAAACATTGTTGAGTATTATCGTTGAGAATCCAAGATAAATCTAGCAAAGGAAAAAAAAAAAAAAAAAAAAAAAAAAAAAAAAAAAAAAAAAAAAAAAAAAAAAAAAAAAAAAAAAAAAAAAAAAAAAAAAAAAAAAAAAAAAAA